>NC_141145.1:152334440-152634440 GCF_053477565.2 Lygodium microphyllum
AGGACTATTCTACACTTCTTGTGTTTCCAGATTCTTCTTGGCGCACCTTCGTCTTCTGTTTCACTTTTTCCTTGGCCTTGTCTTCTACTTTAGATTTTTCGGCTTTTCCACCTTGTTGTTTGAGGGTTAACAGCTTCTCCCCTCTTCTCTACGTATGCACAGAAGATCTACTAAAATTCATTTAGCTTCCTCCTTCTTCTTCACATGTGAATGGAAGTTCTATCAGAATCCATCAAGCTTTCATCCTCTTCTCCATACGTGTGTGGAAGCTCTATTGAAATCTACCACACTTTTTGTCTCTTCTCCTCAATCGCACAGAATATCTATCGAAATCCACCAAGATTTTTCTCATTTCTCTAAAATCACGTGGAAACTTTGTTGTTATTTGCCTAGATTTTTCTTTTTGCTTCACAATTGTACAAAATCTTTGTTAAATTTTCTCTAAACAAGGGCCCCCTGAAAATTTGTGAAGAAAAGGAGGTTGTTAAAGAAGGCACTTCTCAAGAACTTGAGGAAGACACTCCAGCAAAGAACTTAGAAAATGACCACATCACACTAAGTCATGATAATCAAATTTGAATTATTTACTTCATATTTACTTATTTTTATTTGAGTTAAAAGTATTATTTTAGTTAAACATATTTATTGGTTGGAAACGGTTATATTTCATGTGTTGGTAAGTCTGCTTTATTATTGTGCTTGTAAATTAATGGAAGATTTAAGAGGATATGTGGCCATTGAATCCACAGAATCAATAGAAAGAGGATATGTCATTGTTGGATCCATGGGACCAATGAAGCCATCGGTAGTTGGACTCGCCCCCAAGGTCCAACAGAAATGCCAGAGTGATTGAGATAAATCCAGAAGGGCATTCCTTGGGTATCTAGGGATGAGAGCTACTGGTGAAAAAGGTCAAGTGTGTCATTGCTGCATCACATTTAGTGGAGGATCTTGCAAGGGATCTAAGCTAGAAAATCCCTTAATGACCTATGGCAAGGATGTAAAATGGTTAGAAATGGATGGTCTCAAATACTGGTCAAGAGGCAAAATGATCTTGATGAGTTGAGAGTCCTTTTTCAAGGATTGAGATAGCGTCACAAAAGTTGGATTGTGGAGACCATAATAATGAAATTGAAACCTAATTAAAAGAAACTAATTTTCTTATTGATTTTTTATGTATTTTGCCTAAATTATGTGTAACAAACATTACATAATGGGATACTAAAAGAAAGATGTTTTTATATGGTTCAATAGTGTGGTAGCATGCTCTATTAATTAGCTAACTAAAACAAATGTGTCAAGAGAAAAGTGGAAGGCCTTAGTCTTAACGATTGAGTCTATTGTTGACTAGCCATGTAATGTTCTCGAACACTAGATACACCTATTAAAACATGACCCCCAAATTAGTAGAATAGTTAGCTGGCTTAACACCACTTTAAGACAACTCTACTCTATTTGGACCAAGTATGGTGTTAGTCCCCTCTTAGCTTTGATTGGTTATAAAGTAACCCTTGTTAGGTGAGCATTCTAGTACCATCTAGGAAACCTTAGTAGTTTAGAATCCCTCATGTTGATCCTTTGAAACGAGGCCTTGATGTCTCATGAAAAAAGCTAGACTTAGAGAGTACCCAACCAACTAAGTCCATAAAGCCAAACAAGGTCTAGATGCTGCTACTTGTGGAGATGTCCACGCGACCACTAGACAATACCTCCCCTAGCTTAGGTAGGTCAATACATCAAACAATTTCACATGCAACATAGAGATGAGAATATGGTGAGGAAGGGAAGAAGATGGGAAAGGAGAGCTTCATTCATATCCCTCACTCTCTCTCATTTCAATCTTACACATGCCTTCTACTCCACCCCTCACCATGAAGGAATGGATAAGAATAAAGGAGAATAGATGGAGCTTTACTCTCAATTCCCTTGCTCCCTTTCACTCTCACTCTCTTGCTCTCCTTCACTTTCTCACAAGCAAGAAAGTGAGAAGTAAGAATAGGGAGACTCAAGTTTGCACACAATGAATAGTTTGCTCTATTACTTTTCATCACTTATATGTAAAGTTTTAAGATTTTCTACCCCTCTTAGACATCTTGCTAGCTTTATAGCCTCATGATTGGTCCTCCTTTAGTTGCACATTTTTCCCAAGGTCTATGGGCCTCTCTAACTACATAGAGCATATTGGTTTAACCATGACAATTTATGAAAATAAATACAATTTGCATGGGAGTGAGCCCATATCTCATAATCAATACAATAATTTACAAAAAAATCTCTTCTGCCTTTACAATTAAAGGTGATTCAAAAATTGATCTTCAATGCTTTGTACTTAATCTTCATATGTTCTATATTTCTATTTTACTGTTAACATTTAACCCCTCCTAGAAAAGTACCAGTCCCATGGCACTTACAATCATCCAAAGTAGCATGCTTTAGCTTGCACCAAACTCATAGATGTTGGAGACCTCAAAGTGTCATCCTTGGAGGAGTTCTAGTAGTTGTTGATGAAATATGTTTATTGGTACTTGGTAACTAGTGGTTGAAGTGATGGTGGATGAAAAAGTTGCCAAAGATTATGATATTCTTTTAGTATCCTTAGCTAGTAGTCCTTAATGGTGGATTATTGTGGAAGGATAAGAGGGTTGAACTACAAGTTGTAAAAGAAGGAAGAGTCATTGTTAAAGAAAAGGTGATAGCACGGAGAGCTCATGAACATAGACAAAAGAAGAGTGAAACAATGAGGGATTTTGTAACAAGCATCTATGGCTTTATAGGAGAATATTCACATGACATTAATCCATGCAAAAGGTAGTTACCATAGCCTTTATCAACAAAATCAAAGATAAGGAGCTATACAAGGCTATAGTTAGCAACTCAAGCTTGGCTAAGTCAAATCTAACTGGAGTCTTTGAGGAAGGTATTAGAACGTATGATTCCTTAAAAAGAACCAATAATAATACCCAAACTTGTGATATCTTGACCATTTAGATGTTTCTATGGTGATAAAAAGAAATATCATGAATCAAGACTATTACAAGGCATGGTTGTCTCAAGCAAGAAATGATGAGGATAGTAAAAAACATTAAGCCCTAGGGTAACTCATAGACCCAATATCAATGCATCCATTGTGGTTGCAAAATATGCAACAAAATTAGCTCTTTGAACCCTTCAAATGTTTCAATGCCAATTAAGAAAAAGGAGGAATCAAGCCTATTGCAAGGTATATTGATCTCAAGAAAGAAATGATGAGGATAGAAAATATCCTTGAATATAGACCTACCTATAGACCCAATACCTATGGTGGCAATGATCTACCATTAGAATGCTTAGATAAAAAATCCTTGAACCTAGGCCTACCTATAGACCCAATATCTTTGATGGCAATGACCTACCATTAGAATGCTTAGAGCCTAGGAATAGAATGAGTAACAATAACAAATTTATGGACATCATCAACTAAAAACCTATTCCAATGGACCATGTATGTGGCTACAAAAAAGGAGTGATCAAACATGGAGAGAAATTTTCACATTGACATTATAGGTACCTTAGGTATATAACTTCAAGTTTAAAATAAAGGATACACAAGCAAGGCAATTAAACCATCAATATCTTTGAGTATATTTGGATTCAAGAGTTAAGATGAGGATATGAGCTCAATTCTCTTTAATGTTATGCAAGAGCACGAAGTAAGAGGGTAGATGTAAGCCTCTTCAAAACATCAATCATGGATGGATTCCAAGTTGGCAAGAGAGCAAAAGTGGCCCAAAATCCCCTTAAAGGGTGAAATTGCTTTTACACAAGTGATGGTCAAGCCCATCTCAAGTATGTGCCTAACCCACTAGTTAAAGGAGATATGTTGATGATGATCCACATCCCACAAAGTGCAATGCCATATTTCCAACATAGCTAGAGCCAAAAGCTTTCAAAAAATAGAATTTAGAATGATAGTAGCAAGGCTCCACAATGTACCACACATCTCCTTGGGGGGTGCATGCGTGCATGCGTGCGTGCGTGCGTGCATGCATGTGTGTGTGTGTGTGTGTGTGTGTGTGTGTGTGTGTGTGTGTGTGTGTGTGTGTGTGTGTGTGTGTGTGTGTGTGTGTGTGTGTGTGTGTGTGTGTGTGTGTGTGTGTGTGTGTGTGTGTGTGTGTGTGTGTGTGTGTGTGTGTGTGTGTGTGTGTGTGTGTGTGCGCGTGTGTGCGTGTGTGCGTGAAATAAACTTTGGTAGAAGTAGATACTAAGTGCATGTCCTTGTGGTGTAATCTCTCTCTCTCTCTCTCTCTCTCTCTCTCTCTCTCTCTCTCTCTCTCTCTCTCTCTCTCTCTCTCTCTCTCTCTCTCTCTCTCTCTCTCTCTCTCTCTCTCATGAAATCAAGATCCATTTTAGGTGTGAAACTAGATTATCTATTGTGATGTGTAGTTTGGTGCACATAGTTGAAAATTTTAGTCATAGGACTTAAAATATGTGCTAAATCATAGAATTATAAAGAAGGATGTGTGGTTTTAGGGGAGAGAGAGGGGGGATAGAGTGAGAAGAAATAGAAAGTGTAATTGATTAGAGAGGGGGAGGGGTGGAGAATGGGATGAGAGAGAAAGAGAGAGAGTTGGACATTTACCATATGCATGGTTTGGCATCTATTATGTGAGATGATAGTAAGAGAATGAGAGAGAGGAGTTGGACATTTACCATATGTGTGGTTTGGCACATATTATGTGAGATGATAGTTTATGCACTCCATAGAAACTCTAAACCAAGATTTCATCAATAAAGAGCGCTCAAGATAGCATCTATATGTTTGGATTTGTTTACAAAATAGTTAGAGTGGAACAAAAGGATGTGCCTAGTGTTGCTTAAGCTAAGCAATTTGATGGCCATAGCTTGTTTAGAGACAAGGGAGAATCAATGCCAATAGGTATATCAAAGAGCTTGAGGTAAAGTGCTAGAAATTGAAACATTAAAGTTTTTTAAACTAAAATGATAGCACTTCTAATTTTGTAAGTGAGGGCATTTAGCAGTACAAAATTCCAAAGTAAAAATATGTTGCAATCAAATGAGAGAGAGAGAGAAGACAAATCGCCACACCTTCACTAAAGGCTACCTAGATGAAGAAAATAGATTCATTCTCTCTCTCTCTCTCTCTCTCTCTCTCTCTCTCTCTCTCTCTCTCTCTCTCTCTCTCTCTCTCTCTCTCTCTCTCTCTCTCTCTCTCTCTCTCTCTCTCTCTCTCTCTCTCTCTCTCTCTCTCTCTCTCTCTCTCTCTCTCTCTCACTCTCTCTCTCTCTCTCTCTCTCTCTCTCTCTCTCTCTCTCTCTCTCTCTCTCATGAAATCAAGATCCATTTTAGGTGTGAAACTAGATTATCTATTGTGATGTGTAGTGTGGTGCACATAGTTGAAAATTTTAGTCATAGGACTTAAAATATGTGCTAAATCATAGAATTATAAAGAAGGATGTGTAGTTTTAGGGGAGAGAGAGGGGGGTTAGAGTGAGAAGAAATAGAAAGTGTAATTGATTAGAGAGGGGGAGGGGTGGAGAATGGGATGAGAGAGAAGGAGAGAGAGTTGGACATTTACCATATGCATGGTTTGGCAACTATTATGTGAGATGCCATGGGCTTATATCATGGGATAAGATAGATGATGGAGGAAGGGTATGAGGCTGGAGGTGCCTCTATGTACAAATCCCTCCCAACATTGGACTATTCCTTCACAATAGAGAAACTAAATCAAGTGGTCTCTTCAAGATGAGGAAAGCTTGAAAGTTAAGTCACTCAACTATATCGACATCCTCGTAGAATTCTTCTAAAGAAGTTTTGATCTCTGTATCAGCATGTGGTTAGCTTCCCGAGATATCTCTATTGAAGTTAATACATGTCTAACTCAACGAATTCCTAAGTCCTTGGAAAGGAAGAAGGTGATTCATTGTCATTCCTAGGCTATGTTGAACATGGATATAAGGTCCTTGCTAAAGCCATGGCTAAAAGAATCAATAAAGATTTATAGGAAAAAGCAAAATCCATGATGCCATCCTCCATCTTGCATTAGTAATGCACGATACTGCATATTTGGTAAAAGCTACAAGGTTGTCCATTTCAACGTATGACCGAGTGAACTAGCACTCCTTTATGGTAATTGCAAGTTGGATTTGGCCCAAACTTTATCAAAGTTTTAGATGCTTTTGTTTAGCAATGCATCTACTCAAATATGCATTGGTGGCACTATCTTTTAAAGGCTTTTCTCTTCTATTATCAATGAGGCAAGACTGCATATTGGGACCCCTCATTTTTTACCTAATCATCGATCACCTACTAAAAACCTTGAGAAGAAGGTTTTAAAAGGTCCACTCAAAGGTCTTCCCTAACATGTTGGAGGCAACTTCTCTGAGGAAATGTTTGCCAATAATGACACCATTCTAGTTTAGATGGGGAAAGCATTCTCAGACTCGCTAATGCAAGTTTATGATCACTTCTCCTATCTTTCTGGTTCTATGGCAATCCTTCACAAAATTGAGATAGTACTTATCAACAATGATGATTATCAAGGAAGGCCAAGCTTGAGGTACCTTAACTACCCTCTAGGCCTACTGACACCACCCAACCAAAGCTTTAAAGTGGCTCTTTTCCAAACTTAGCTCCAAGATGGAAAAGTGGTCCAACCTCCCTCTTAGTTTCTTAGGCAAGCTCACCATCATCAAGTCAATTCTTTCGTCTTCCATATTTTTTGTGGTTGTGGCCTTTCTCTTCAACAAAGTGGCCTAAGTCAAAGCAAAGTAACTCTTCAAAACCCTTCTTTGGTCCTTCTGGTCAATGCTCCACAAGTTCGAGACTAGGGGGAAAACTCCCTAAAAGAGAAAAGCCAATTAGATAAACCTAACATAGCCAAAAGGACTCTAGTCAACCCTTGACTTTTAACATGACATGCCTTAGGAAGCTATACTCCTTAAAGCCCAGTTGCACCAAGGGCAACAATCCTAGTAGTATATTTGTATGATATGATAATTGTGGTTGCACCCATTCCTTAAAACAATGGTTTTTTAATTAGAGTACAAAAAACTTTGTCAAAGAGCTGCATCTAGTTGGATGGTGCATGTTGCAAATCTTGAATGGACCAATGAGAAGGGTTAACCCCATAAGCGCTAGGTTAAATCACATTTTCTACAAGTGTTAGTAGGGGAACATGGGGGTAAGAAAATCCCACTCACCTTGTTCACCTTGGGGGCAACCAAGTGATAATGGGTGAAGTGGGGTCAACTGCCTCCACTACCAGTGGGTGCACCCTAGCCCTTGGTTAGGGTAGTCCAATCATTATCAAGCACTTAAATCAACATGTCTAGACTTAAGAGCTCCTTCTGGGAACTTGCCTTTGGTCTAGAGTCGAGGATGCCTAGAGTGATCCCTTTCTTCACAAATGATTTCCTTATTGATTTGTACTTTTCGACCAATGACCACTCTAAGATTACCAAATCAAAATACAACAAAGGCCTTTATACTTGGGTGGATCTCTCAAATTTCCAAGCATTGGATTTTCCCAATACTCACAATTTGACCAACACCTTTATTTTGAGCAACAGATGAAAAAAATGGTTCCTCATAGACTTGAGCATAAAATTTGATGAATGGCCTTTTCTCCCTTTGCCTACAAGGACAACCTTATCAAATACTCAGTCACACCTTCTAATAGACCCTTGAACAAGTGCAAACACCATAAATATTGGAAAAAATATAAGCTTATTGCCTAGGTCAAGGAAATATTGCGAAAAAAACCCAAAAAGCCACACCTTCACCTAGGCTAAATCTAATTCTCTAGAGGATTATCTCATAGGGATGCCCTACTAGGAGCACCTTGGCTAGATCTAGATCCTACTATCCTCAATTCACACTCTATAGCAAGGCTAAAGAGAGTATCCCCCCACCTCCTTTGGGATTGTAGGGAGGCTTGTGCCCTCATATAAGGTTGGTGATCAATGGATTAACAAAGTGTTTTAATGGCAATGTCACCATGAAGATGGCAATCCTTGGCAACCAAGGCCATATGGATGAAGAAGCCTAGAGACTATGACACAATCTGAGGGATTTCACCCTCTGAACAATTTGGCATTTTAGGAATGGTCATGTACACAATAAATTTAAAAATTTTAGATATCTTCTTGATGAAATTGAGTAGCATGTTGGATATCTTTGGTAGACTCAAAGCATATACACCTTACATCCTTTTCCATTAAGTGATTGCTTCAAGACCTTAGTATACAATCCAAGTCATTTCCCTCTTCAAATCTTAGCACCCAAAGTCTATCTAGACAAACATATGACCTGTCTTCAAAATTTCCTTGTAGTTGGTGGAGGTAGCTTGAACCTTTTGTAATCTCCCCTAGCTCTATGTTTTTTGCATGTGTCTCTCAACTTCAAATCTTAGCACCCAAAGTAGCTTGAACCTTTTGTAATCTCATGTAGCTCTATGCTCTTTGCATGTATACTTGTCTATTGATGTCGTGAATACGAACGTAATATTACTTTCACATTTGAAAAAGAGATGTGCCTCTAAAAACCTCGTAAGATCCAAAAGAATTTGTGACTAAGCCTAATTGGTAAGAGAGCATCAATACTCCTAGGAAGATGCACTTCATGCTTCCAATCTGCAAAGTCTCCCTTCCCATACAACAACATGAAGAAACCCTCATACTCCACATGTACAAAATCTATCACCCACTTGCCTCTGATGCAAATGAGACTCCTAAATATGCCCAAGCCAATTGAAATTCTTAAGTTCCCTTTTGACATCGCTTGAACATGTCAACTTCTTTCTAATTATCTCAACAATTAGAGCTTAGATATGATCCATATCCCACAACATTCTCTACATTAGAGTGAGAAGACAAGTTAATCGAAATATTTGTGACAATGTCAAGACCTACTAACAAGTATTGCCATGAAAAGTCTTAATACATTGTCAAACACCAATTACATGAGCTTTTAAAAAAATAGGGCATATGTAAGCTGGCACTTGAGACATTGGCATCAATTTGTCTAGACTCCAGTGAAGGCATGTGATAGGAGATATTCCTAACAAGATCAAGATTTTGTAGGCCTTTCCATGCAAGTCTAGTACTCCAAGAGACACTATATGCATTCCGTGGCTTTAAAAGAACAAAGGGTATGTACAGGTCCACCAACTTGAGAGACTGATCTTTCATAAGGATTAAGACCTTCCAATAACTAGATCTTTCTTGAAAATTTTTCTCACGTATCAAGTCAACTTCCTAAATTAGGCTAGAAAGTTAGGAAAAACCAAGAACCGCCCTTATCAAAACCCATTTTTTTACATAAGTTGAGAAAGAATGAGAATCACTCTTTAACAAACCCCATCTAAGCTGATTATACTAAGCTTACACAAATAGGTAGGGAGATGACTACTCCTAAGAAAGTAAAGCAATGTACTTACACTCCATAAAGACTTGGAAGGAAACACCTTCCAACAACCTCCAACTATACAAGGGTAAGTAGAACTTGATGGCCAAAGCAATACACTCTTAGTTATATTAAGACTTACATGCATGGTCATAGAGAGCACATGACCAAGATTTCACTTATCTTTTAAACTTTGTTGAGAACCCAAATTGCTCTCCTTACCCATGATTATCTCCTTGAACACGAAGGCCATCTTTAACCCTCCAAGCGGGCACGCGTTTCTTTCCTCATACGGCAAATTTTCACTCGGAAAATGGTTTCCCACCAAAAGAGGCTTTTCTAACCAATGGCGTTACAAGAGACGGGGGGATCCACTTCAAAGCAATTTGGATCACATGTCAACTCACTAAAATCTGAGAGATGTAAATCCACAACAGAGGGATAGCCTGTCACCTTCAGTCTGAGAAAGAAGCTGAAGTGAGAGATGTCCCCGACTCCAATCCTCTGTGCTTCCTCGCCTAGCTACTTCAATGTTATGCTGATAGGTTATCTGCCATTGATTTCTCCCAACATCATCAGGATGCTTGCCTGTACAGATCTCACTGTAACCGTTGGGACGTCATACAGTGTCTCTACCCTCTACCTTACAGTAGTTTTGATTTGGGAAGGATTTCATGCCCATCTCCTACTTACTGATGTACTGCACCACTCAAGGCTTTGTCGACAAGACCTCTGAGCTAAGGGAGCTCTTGCCAAGGCTTTTGTCATTTACAATAGTTCAGGTATACATCATAGTGCAGCATTGAACATCCTTAAGTGGAAAATTGAACATACTACAAGATGACAACTGTGTTTTGATCAACGTTTACCAGCACGAAGACAAAATTGACTTGTTATATTCAAATGTGAGGTTAGTCCTACAGCCATACAAGCCCAAGTATTAACAAGCTTGTTTGCAATGGGAAATTGCTTATCCAGCCACAATGTCATAACTCGCACATGTGAGAACATTTCAAAACCTCAGTGCGACTTCTTCAAGAGACTAGCTAGCCATGGTCACTTCTCTCAAACATGAAAGTTCCCCCATGGTTTATCATGAGCTCATGCAATATTTTTCCCTACACTAGAAATTCTTTTACTATTATGAATACTGATGTGTTTGGCTTCCCAAACTCGACATGGTACTGCTTTGTTGATTCGGTCTTGTCAATATTGTTGAAGTCAGGATTCCCCTTTAGACGCATGTTCCTGTGCCTTAAGCTTTTGGATCAGAAAAACTTCGATCAAGGATGTCATTAAGCAAAGAATGACAATGCCTGATAGCAGCATTCTTAATGGTAGATACCTGCACAAACTCTTTGTTAGCCTTAAAACAATAAAATTTACAGACATAACCTTCAGCCATGCATACTCTCCAACCAACATAAAGACAACAGAAGAGACGGAAAGTGCAGCTAACCATGGAGGTGTAAGTCCATGCCCTGCAAAGAATATGTCCACAGCAAGAGCCTGAGAAAAGATGAATAGATCAGTGAATCAATGACAAGGCTAAGAGAGCAAGAATCAGAGCAACCTGCTAAAAACTCGGCTACTATTGGGACAGGTCTGTTCCCATGCAGATTGGCAAAGATATCTTTCCCCACAGATTCACCTTATGCATGATGAGTCAAACATTTTAGTTTTGTGAATAGCACCACAGCTTTACATCACAATATCCATAATTATTTTTGGTTTTAGAGATTTAAGAATGTTCTAACATATTTAAACATACAAGTGAAGCCTGGGAGCTAAAGGAAATGATGTTGAGCTGCAAAGCCTATCAAAGTTTTGAATATGGTCTAAATACAATATGATGAATCTCCTTACTCTCAACCCCCGTAGATTTTTTCCTGTCCTTAGTCTTTATATTCCCCCAGTTTTCTTCAACGCTGTCTATTATGAGTGAATTTTCAACAAGAATGTGTCAATAGCATTTGAGAAAGTGGTAGCCTTTTATGACAGTCCCGCAATCACATTCAAATTGGCACAAATCTCTCGTGTTCAAAATCTCACAAGGAATCCTACCATGATCCACTTAAAGCATGCAGAGATGAACCAACTAGAGAAAACAAAAGATGGCTTCTGACTCTTGTTGCCTCCCACTGTAATAAAACTGCTACCCAAGCTGATATCCCACACTACAAGCCAGGTTATTAAAGTATTCCACAAAGGACTCATGACTGAAACACCAAAAACCAACCACAGTTGAACCCATCACACTCCATAATGTATCCACAAAATCTTTCACATAGAGATGGTTGGAAATGTTTCCGCATCCACTTACTAAGTTTAATGTTTCACCTAATAATGCTTGGATGATCTTGAACCCTTCAACACTCTGAATATGTGAACCTCAAAACCCAGGTGTATCTAAGATGTATCCTATTTATTGCAGTTGGTCAATACTGCTGAATTCCCTCACTGCCACAGTATGGAAGCATTAGAAGGAAGTGATTCATTTATGCACAAAGGTAAATTCAAATTTAGATACATGCAGATTTACAGCCCCATTTGTTAGGTGCACTTTTTGTTGTAGTATGGATTTATGCAACAGTTCATACAGGCCTTTTCAGAACCTGATGATAGTGAGGGTGAGTATTATCTGTTGCTATGTTTTAACACCTTTCTTGCATTAGGCTTCACCCTCACAGAGATGGATTCTTCTTCCACACTTTATTTCAAACCAATCATACACCTAAAATAAGATCGTTAGGAACCCCTTACCAGACCAAATGAGCAGATAAGAAGCTGAAGTCTCGGAACAGTAGAAAGCAATAAAGCAGGCCAAGCTAGTAGTGTTGGCACAACACTCCATATGTACCTGTGGTTTCAGTGCATACCTTAGCACATGAAGTTATAGACTATTATCCACCAATACATTACATCCAGCATAACATCTAAACAAGCAAGAAATTTTAGAACACAGTAATGCAATGTGTCGACGAGTTTCTAAACTGCATGATCATCTGATCGATTTAGGACAAAAATCATGAAAATCGCATCCACTAAGTGAAATATATGGAAAGTTTAACTGACCTTGCATTATCACATGTGCACCTTTTACCTTTTCTTCTCTCGCAATGGGCATTGGCATTAGCTGGGTGGCTGGCCAACCTAATTATTTCGCCTCAGGTTGGATGATCTGTTGTTTTTCGTGCTCCAATCTGATTATTTAGCTCCTAGAGGCTGGCTGATCTGTTGTCATTTGTGCTCCGACCAGGGCAGCTGCATCTCTACTGACCGACCTGATTATTTAGCCCCCTCAGAGGCTGGCTCATCTGTTGTCTTTTGTGCTCCACTGCTAGCTATATATCGCCCTGTCAGCCCACCCCCCTCCTCGTACTCATCTTGTATCATCACCTTCCATGTATTGGAGAGGGGGACTGGAGGCACTGTGGCTTGCACATTCTTACACTCTATCATAAGCATTTGGTGTTTGAGATGGGGTCTTCACTGTTTGATTCGGTGTTTCTGTTCATTGTGGTCCCCATTCTCCATCATACATTTGCATTTGACTAGTGTGTTGTTGAGCTATGACTTGTGAGCTGTTGGACTTGTGTTTCATTTCGGTTCTCTACATTTCTCATTTCTATCTTCCTTCCTCTCTAATGGTCCCCCTTGTACCAACAAAGAGGATAAGCTCCAAGGTCCTAACTATCCTACTTGGGAGTGTGGTCATGAAGGCTTGGTTTATACAAAAATAAGTTTGGAATATCATCTTTGGATGAGTTTCCAACCTCAACACCCATCATTTGTCAGCAGGACGTGAAATTTTATTGCTTTGCTTAGCATTTGATTAAAAGTTAATCAAATGTCCTAATGTGACTTGCATATGTGAGGTGCAAGTCAATTATTTCGCACTGTCGGACATGGGACCCCGAGATATCAGTCGGTGCCAAAGGCAAAAGTTGTAATAAGTTATGCCTAACAAGTACTAGGTAGTACTCGGCATCAGATTTTGGCCTAGTCCAATTTATTGGCTGCTAATATCAGTGGTGATATTAAATACTAGGCATTAATTAATTAATTAATGCCGATCTAAGGGCTAATAACTCCTCAGGGATACTTTGAAAACAAATTAACCTAGCCAATTTAACTATTGGTTGGCGAAATTAATTTTTTTAGCACTAAAATGATTATTAAATTAATTTTCAAAATATGATAGCAGTTTGCAGGCCTCCAAGAGTAGGGGACAACAACCCAAGGTCCTTCTAGTGTAGATGATAGCATATGCAAGAGGGGGAAGCGGTCTTTCTGGTGGTCCTAAGTTATAGGTGATAGCTTCCATGGCCGTTTAAGCAGTGCAACAATAGCTTTTTAGTGTTTCTTGCAATGAAACTCTAAAATCTTTCTCTCTACATAATTTTATCTCATCCCCCAACCAACTCTCAAGTTATTTCAACATTTTCCAACAATTGGAGCTACCAGAGGAAAAGATTTCAATCAATCTCTGCTATAAACCCTAATTTACAGTAAAAATTAGAGTTTTGACAGCCACCTCGGGATGTGTGCTCAAAATTGAGAGCTTAGGACTTGAATTCCAGTAGTTGAAATTGAGGAATTTCAAGGAGATTCAAAAGGCCAGCCAGCTCATATCAGATTTGGGGTTGAATTTATCTTTCAAGGAGCAAGGTGAAAGCCAATCCCCAAGCAAACCAAGGGGTAAATTGGTTTGGAGGCTTGTTGGTCAGTTGCGATAGCAAGAGGCACTTTGGTTAGCAAAGGAGGTTAGAGAATCTCTGTTGTACTCCATCCGTTTGCAATAAGAGTTAAAGAAATATCGCAAGGGGCACCAATCTTAGGACCAATAGGCTATCCAATGTCCAAGATTGTAGGGTAAAATCTGCAATTCAATTTTGTGAATTTGTTAATTGTTGTAATTAAGTGCTTAATTAGGTTATTTACCACCTTATCCAAGAAGAAAGGCTAGTTTCATGGTTCCATCACCGAGATACCATCAATTCCCTCGAATTGGTGGACCAAAGGCAACTGATTGAAGGTCAAAAGCTTCGCTCTAGTGCTGAAATTGTATTCAGCTGAACATTACAACAAGAATGTCTTCAAATAGTGAGATGGGATCATGCAAGGATGATGCCTCTTAATCTAAAAATTCATAAAGTTTTGGGAAAAATGCAATGCTTGATCTTGGACAAGGCATGGAGCATGGATAGCAAGCTGAGAATGAGGAAATTGTTGAGCTACAAATGCATTAGCTTCACTTAAACAGTTCCAAAACATCCTTAGTTAAGGAAGAAACCTTGTTGATTTAAAAAGAAATGTGTTCCTAGAGAGTGTTTGTATCCCATAAGCATAAACCCACTTGGGAGGGCCCAAAACTTTCTATAAATAGATATGCTGCCCTCCATTCAGCCATAGTCTCATTTTTGCAGGTTTCGGGTGTTTTCAGCTTGCTGCCCACACCTCGTTCGCAAAGGATATCATTGTCCAAGCTTCCAAAACATCCTTAGTGAAGGAAGAAACCTTGTTTATTTAAAAAGAAATGTGTTCCTAGAGAGTGTCTGTATCCCATAAGCATAAACCCACTTGGGAGGGTCCAAAACTTTCTATAAATAGATATGCTGCCCTCCATTCAACCATAGTCTCATTTTTGCAGGTTTCGGGTGTTTTCAGCTTGCTGCCCACACCTCATTCGCAGAGGATATCACTGTCCAAGCTGTCCATTGCAGTCTTCACTCATCTGGTGCTTGTTTCCAGCCCTCCGTCATCAGTTTACTACTGTTTCTAGCCACGCAACTGCTGCGTCTGTTATCCAGCTATCGTACAGCCTCGGCCCCAGCTGCCACCCTACAAATTTTCTCTCTCCTCCAACTATCACCATCATCTCCCCAATCTCTTGCTGCTGTTTTCTCTCTTGCAGCCTGCATTTGCAGTTTTCTCTCTCCTCCCAATTGTGTTCATTGTTTTCTCTCTCCTCACTTGCATTTTTAGTATTTCTCTCTCCTCAACTGCGTTGCACTTTCTCTCTCCTGCACTACCGTCTACATCAAATCCATTCTTCCTTGGCTGTGTTTGTTATCCAGCTTTCGTACATCAGATCCAACCTTCCTTGGCTGTGTTTGTTATCCAGTGTTTGCAATCTTTCTCTCTCCTGCACTACCGTCTACATCAGATCCAGTCTTCCTTGGCTGTGTTTCTAGCCACGCGACTGCTGCGTCTGTTATCCAGCTATCGTACAACCTCGGCCCCAACTGCCGCCCTACAGATTTTCTCTCTCCTCCAACTATCACCATCATCTCCCCAGTCTCTTGCTGCTGTTTTCTCTCTTGCAGCCTGCATTTGCAGTTTTCTCTCTCCTCCCAATTGTGTTCATTGTTTTCTCTCTCCTCACTTGCATTTTTAGTACTCTCTCCTCACCTACGTTTGCAGTCTTTCTCTTTCCTACACTACCATCTACATCAGATCCAATCTTCCTTGGCTGTGTTTGCTGGTGTTCAACATCCGGAGGCTGCCTTGCTGTAATTCAAGATCCAATCGCAATACGACACTCTCTCCAACTCATTACCCTTGCCTTGATTCTTGAGATACAAGAGTTCAAGGTATAATATTCATTCACTGCATAGTGTGTTTGTTGCATGAGCATTGTATATTCAATAGTCATATCATTTCATTCATTCTCTGTGTTCATTGTCTCTGAGTTACCCTAACCCTAGCTCTGTTCTTCTATCAATCTGTGCTTTGTCGTACAGTGTTAGTGTTTCTATGTTAGGGTATTTTCTTCACTAGAATTTGACAAGAAATGGGTCCTTCTAGTCTCTTGAAGCTGACGACCATGAAGAGGAAGAGAAATTTGATGACCAATGAAATGTTAATGAAATTGGCAAATGATCCTTAGTTTATACGCTTTTTGAACCTCTAAGAGAAGGGTAGCAAAGACAAAAAGAGAAAATCATCTTCGAAAGCTTCGGAACAACAAGATGCACCAAAGGAAGAGCCACTACAATAGCATGATGTTCTAAATGTGGATAGTGAGCATAAGAAAATGATGCTAGTGGGGCAATTGATGCATAGGCAAGGCCAACTTGGAAGTGCTAATCCAATGTCTTTTGGACAACAAGGCATGCATGCAATTACGAGGCAACCAAGGTACTTTTGTGGTGACACTAGTCTCCATGCTATGGTGGTCAGGGACCACATACGGGGATGTATGACACAACTCCTTATTATGTGCAACAACCAATGCGCGGTGTGCAAGGCCCAATGTATGCGAGTATGGCTGGTAATATACATAAAACCATGTATAACAATGTTGGCATAATGTTAGGACACAAAGTGGCAAGTTTGGCAGTGCATATATGCAGTGCACTGTGTTTGGAACTCATGATATCAATGTTGGTCATGCAAATGCTCTGTATAGTATTGATCATGAGAAAAAATGCAGCTAGTAATACATACAACATATGGAAAAATGTATCTTAGTATGGTCGGTAGTATGCAAATTCTTGTGCACACTCACATTGCAATGGTCCAAAGTATACAAATAAAAATAGTTCCTAATGCATTTGGTGCTCTAGCATGTCAAGTATACATGAGGGACTAGTCAACTCAATGCAATGTTGCATATTAGCTAAGTTGGAATTGCAACAATGTGAAAGTATAAAGCATCACAATGCTTAAGGGGAATAAAGGCCTACAACCTAGTGGAGGTTTGAGGCAAGTGAAGTTAGAGATAAAGTTTTCATATGCTTCTTGGTGAAGCTTCAACATTGTTTCATCAATAGATCCAAAGTGGATGTAAGAGGGTAACCTAGCAGACCATCCTCAATTATTGCAATTTCACTGAGATGCCTTTTAATTAGAGCCGACATTGGTTCGAGCTCGGTCAGGTTCAATAGAACAGAAGTCCAAAGCATTGCATGATACTCAAGGAAAAGGTAGCACTTCCACTCCACCAATTGCAGACAACTCTCGTATGTAGTGCATCTTGGATATATTTACCATGCATCCAAGGTACTATGCTGACAGTATGTCTACCATGAGGTCACTACTCAATGTACTAGTCACTGTGAGGTATGCAGATAAGTATGAGTTTCACCTGGGCACTAATACTATACTTTTGCATCAGTTTATGATCAGTTTGGCATGAGTTTTTGCCTCAGTTTTGAGGCAAATATTCTAATCAATTTCAACTTAATTTTTTATTAGTTTGAGAACCATTTATGGTCACTTTTGAGATCAATTTTGCATCAATTTTTGCATTAGTTACTGGTCAATTTTCGCAATCAGTTCTTAGATCAGAAAGTAATCACTTCATAATCAGTTTATGATCAGTTTTCAATGGTTTACAATTGATTCCATGGATAGCATCATATTAGTAAATGCCATTGATAGTTTCAACAATGGTTTATGCTGAGAATATACTTTCCCGTGGTTCTGAAGTTAGAACAGTTGAGAAATATGAATTATAGATGTATCCAACAAGTTTCTAACAACAATTTTAGACTAATTTTTAATTTTATGTTATATATATGCTCGCTGAAAATTTTCAGCAAGTTTGGGACATATGGCATAGTTGGACATCAGTGGCCAATGTTATGACTGTGATGGCTTATGGAAATTCCAGTGTAGTATGCTTTTCCTTTGGCACAATGCAATGCAATCAAAAATGATTGCAAAGATTTCATGGACTTGGTCTGTCATGAGGATATGTGTTTTTGAAACCTCACTTAATATGTGGATTAATTTTTAATCGCATGGTTAAGTAAATGTTATACATGTGAGGTGTAATTGAGATTAGAGTAAATTTGCGAGTCTGAGACCCGAGAAAATCACGAGATGTCAAAGGCAAAAGATGCTATAAGTTATGCCGCACATGTACTTGGTAGTATCTAGTGCTAATTATTGGCCTAGGTCACACATTTGGCCATAAGTGTTAAATTGTGGCACTAAAGAAGTAACGATTAATGGTACCTAATGCCAATCTGATGGTCAAATATGACACGAAGACACTCGGAAATGAAAGTTACCTAGTCAATTTAATTATTGGCCAATTTGATTATTTTTCAAAACACCGAAATGATTATTAGATTAATTTTAAGTATTTAAGGACTGAAAATTAATATTTAATTATAGATAATGCTAGAAAAACGATTTGGGAAGACTGCCACTTGTCATTAAAACCTATGTAAGACTGTAAAACGTCTTTAGAGACTGAAGAGAGGCATTTTAGTGTATTCATCCTACAAGAGAGAGAGAGGAGATGCTGCTGGTCTGATTGCACCCATTAGAGAACTTTCCAAGGCAGCAAAGGGTAGGAGAAGACCAATCAACCGTAGGTGACAGCACCTACAAGCTATTGTGACAGGGCAACAACAGTAAATGCCTAATTTTCTTCAGTTCTTCACAAAGAAAGTCTGAATTTTCTCTCTCCTCAGTATTCTCTCTGATCTCCTAACCTTTCTACAGCCTTGCTTCGAAGATGACAGCATTGAGATCACCAGAGGCTGAGAAATTTTAGATTTCTCTATTGAAAACCCTAATCTGCAGCAAAAATTAAGGTTTAGCGGTAGCCTCGAAAAGCGCGCTAGAAATTGGAAGCTCCAAGACTTGGATTCAACAAGGCTGAAGATGTTTTTAGACAAATTTAAGTGGAGGGACTAACAAATCAATGAATTTGGAAAATTTTCCATCTGCATCAAAGTGAGTGAAGACCAATTGACTACCCGAGTTGAGGGGCAAATCAAATTGAAGACTTGCTGATCTTTTTTTTAAATTGTTATAATCAAGATTTCACTTACGTTATTTACCACTCTATCCAAGAAGGCTGGTTTCATTATCACTACCTAACAAATGTTACAATTAGGACTAGAAAACTACTTCCTTTGGGACCATGATGATAAAAGAATGAGAAAAGTAAACCGAAGTAATAAATAACAAACTATTAAATGTTAATCGTGATAAACAAATAAAGTAAAAACACATAAATTCAATGAATGATGTTACAATTAGGACTAGAAAACTACTTCCTTTGGGACCATGATGATAAAAGAATGAGAAAAGTAAACCGAAGTAATAAATAACAAACTATTAAATGTTAATCGTGATAAACAAATAAAGTAAAAACACATAAATTCAATGAATGAAGAAATGAGCCATGAAATCCTCTCTCCCAAAGTATGAGACAAACAAGTACAAACCATAGTGCACATGAGTTTTGAAAAAGAAGGAAAACAAAAACAATAAAACGAGGAGTTTTCGAGTTTTGATGTTTTGGCTAGTCTTGGAAACGAGAGAAGTTTCGAATTTTGGCATTTAGTTTATCCATAGGTACTTAAATATATCAAATGCCTGCAACAACATTTAGTAAAATTTCACATAAAACTTCGAGCCTTTATGCCACATGATTCATAAAGTTTGAATATATCCTCACTTACATCATACATGGTCATTACAAGATTGAGGAACGTAAAAACATTGAGTTACAAACAATGAGCGTTGAGAGAGTTATAGGGCTGCAATATGCATAGATATTAGAAAATTTAAAGGACCATGAGGAGTACATGATATATACTGGTAAAATGATAGATCCCACGACCCAAATACTACTATCAAGACTCAAAACAACTAAATGAATCATAATGTTAAGTCCAAGACACGAGACACATGATAGTAGAATTAAGATACATGCAACATCATCTAATCAAATTCATAGCATGATAAATCATAGTCTATAGAACACCGATGATAGCACTTTGGGATATGTCTATGCATCATTTGAGAATCCATGCATCTAAAGAAGAAAAAGAAAAAAAAGAAAAAGAAAGGGAGAAAAGAGTTGTAAATTGCATGGACACAAGAGATGGAATAGAGCAAAAATACACAATTTTGAGCAAAAACACACGTTCCATTTCGGGCTATCCAAAATGACATTTCAATATACTATGGTATAAGCTACATAGACTATAGTTTAACACCAGAGTGCCTCTAATCTCCCTCTCTTTGCTAAGAAATATACTTTCTTCACACAAAAGTTATCTAGAAAGTACAGATGGCTTTGAGATATTGAAGAAAATAAAGGATTTTAGGCCATAGTATTGTAATATCTTGTTTTTATGATACTTAGATCAAGAAAAACAGCATACCTTGCTACAAATGGAGTTACAAAGGTGCCCAATGGATTCCCCATACTGAGAGAAAAAGATCGGTTACTATCCTCACTCTACACATACTATCAACTCATGTTCCATGGCTGAGACCAACAAATCCTACAACAAAGAAGAGAAAAATGGTTGTCTTCAAACTTGGGTTGCTCCTTAATCAAATCTTGCTTTTTATTTTATTTTTTTGCAAGTAAAATGTGGCTGATTATATTACTAAAAAAAACTAATTACAACGGAGTACTACTCATGCTCAACAGACAAGCTGGAGCTGATGAAAGTCACAAATATATCATGTATACAAGCCTCTCAAGGGGTCTAGGGGGGATGGAGGCAAGAAGCCATGGAGAGGCGGTGTATCGCCATCTAAGGCTGCCTGCCTGCAACACGAAAAACAGGTCCTGGCCGCCCCAAGTGTGCCAGAAATGACATCGGAGCTCCTAACGAGCCCTGGACTCGCCCTGCACCTATTAATCTTGGAAAGTCAGTTCTCAATTGACCCCAAAATTGATATCTCTTGCGGTATTTCTTTAGCTTGTATTGCTTGAATTTATAGTACAGTGTACATTGAGATATAGGCTAATCTCTCTACAAATTCTAATGCATTTGGCTTTCAACAATGACCAATTGCATCAAATCCAATTTGCCCCTTGATTTTGACACAATTTGGAAACAAGTTGAATCTAGTCCACTTGCATGTGGATCAGCTTCAATGTGGATGTTCACTTGCTGTAAATACTTCATATCCAACAAAATTGTTGTGATCTTTGGGCTTCTCTTTAATGGACACAGTTTGGAATGGCTAAAAAACCTTGATTTTTACTCTAAATTAGGGTTTTAACAGCATATACATTGATCTCCATCTTTAAACACCTTAGCAAATTTGAGAATGCCTAAGAGCTTGTAAGAGGGAGAGAATGCATGCTGCACAGAGAGAAATTTCTGCAATTCAGCCCTCAAATGTGACCAGCAACAAAATCCCCAAATTTGCCACTCGATTTGAAGCACATGCAGGCACAAATTGGATTTTCTTCACTTGCATCAAAGTCACCCTGATTGTAAATGAGGAATCCTCCTCAATTCTACTGCAATTTCTCGAATTTCACGAAAAAATCCCCTTGTTGCATGGCTGAGATTTGATGGCACACTTCTCAAGACTACTAAGACATCCCAATTTCTACACAATTTCAAAGTTGTACCAACAAATTAGAGCTGAGAATTATCAAATCTGCCAAGGAAGAAGAGATGAGCAACAAATTCAAGAAAATTCTTTGACTTTCTCCAACAAAAATGCTAGCACAACAATTGTTGTCACAAGGACGTATATTTTTAATGCTTAGCTTTGCCATTATTAAGTTGCGTATATGTGAGGTGCACATGTGAAGTACAAGTCAATTAAGTCCAATGATGGCTTAAGTAACCCAAGTGAATAGTGGATGACATTGACCAAAGTTGGACAAGGTTATGTCAAATATATTTGCGGGTACCGTCAATCTCTGAACGAGACATCTCTAGACAAGATTATGCCAAATTAAATATAATCGGACTAAGTTATGCCAAATATAATTGGACTAGCAAAAATTATGAATAGATGTCTCGTTCAGAGATTGAGGAAGGAAGGAGCCACCGTCGGATGAGCTCTGAAAGACGTGACAATTGATCACGCAGTGAGAGAAGCAATAGAAGAGGAGGACTCACCTATCACACTAGCATTTTACGCCCTCCTTTTGAAGTTGTTGGCACCATCAAAATAGCCATTAGAGCTATCATTCAAAAGATACTCCTTTCAACTAATTTTCTCCATCACAAGGATGTGAAATTTTGAGATGTTTTGATCTTGCCGATAACATTTGATTAAGCTATTAATCAAATGCGCAAGGTTGTTTAGCATATATGATACACATGGCAGTTACCATTTCATGGTCACAAGCCAAGGGCCTGGAGGATGTAGTGGGTATCAAAGGCAACAGTTGTGATAAGGTATGCCAATTGGGCTTTGGGGGTCACTTGGTGTCAATTATGAGCCTGGGACAATTGTTTGGCCAATAAGTATTAGTGTGGTGACACTAGGGATTGTAATTAATTAATTAATTAACGTTAGTCTAAGGGTCAGTAGAGGTTGGGGACAACTCCAAGCTGCAAATGGCCTAGCCGTTTTTAATTATGGATGGGCACATTTAATTTTGGGCAAGGTCAAAAGGGTTGAAATTAATTTTCAATATTATTTAATCCTGATCAAATGGCTGGGTACTGTTGAAAAATGGGTTTAGAAGGCTGTCGCTTCACAAAAATGCCAATGTAAACTAAGAAAACGTTTTCGAGGGCTGGATATTAACCATTCGGTTAGTTTAAAGCCTAGGGGAGAGAGAGAGAGAGAGAGAGAGAGAGAGAGAGAGAGGACACTATTGGTCCATTTTCTAATCAAAGAGCAACAATTTGTTGCAAAAGACAATCATCTAGGTGCCTCAGCAAGACAAGGGACAACAAGGAGACACCTTCTAGGGGCTAGCAACAGCATTGTTGATTAGGTGATAGTATTTTGGAGATGTCTGGCAGTAAGTTACCGCATTAAATGCAGGTTGCAACAAGCACTAGGCAGATTTTAGAGTCTTGTTGCGAAGAAAATCAGATTCCTATCTCATCTTGGCTTTCTCTCACCTTCTCCAATAATTTCTCAACAAATCTCAACACTTAGCCATTCTCAGCCAGATTTGGCGGACAACAAGAGGATTTCAACAATAAACCCTAAATTTTAAAAATTAGGGTTTGATATCCACCTTGGGATCCGTACCAACGGGAGAAGGCATCATACACTGAAATCAACACTTGAAATTTGTGGAATTGACCCAAATTTAAAATATCAACCCACCCATTGTAAATTGGGGTAGCATTTGGGCAAATGGTGGTTCCAATTATGCAAGTCCTAGGTGAAAATCAAGGGGCAATTGGCCCAAATTGCTTGCTGATTGTATGTACAACAAGAGGCTTTTGGATCAGTAACGAAAATCGTGGAATCTCAAATTGTAAAAAGTCTATTAGCAATCAAAGTTAAAGAAGTACCGAAAGGGGCACTAATTTTAGGGCCAAGCGGGTGTCTATTGTCCAAGATTGTTAATGTAATGCGTGCATTTTCAGTTCATGCTCGGTTATTAATTGATGTCATTAAGTGCTTGATCAAGTTTTTACCACCCTATCCGAAGAGGAAGCCTCATTTCATACTCTCTCATTCTCTAGCATTCCTTTAGCAATTCTCAACATATTCCAACCAAATGATGAAGAAAATCGTACTCCTCCTTACGCAGGACAAAGAAGCATTATGCTACAATGAAGGCAGTGGAGCACTTTTTCTATTGGCCAACTTTGAGACACGATGTAGATCAGTCTATCCATTGTCTATCAAAAGGTCACATATGAGAGGCAAAAGATGCAAAGTTTATTGGAACCCTTGTCTATACCCGATAGGCCTTGTGAAACGTCTCCCTAAGATCGAACCTCCACACAAGACACAACACACACCATATCTACAAATAAAAGGAATTGGACATCAGACTCGCCCCCCAACCATGGAGCCAAACAAGCTCACCCCCACGCCTGGGAGCAAGCAACACTCCGGATCACAACCACATCCCAAGGGTAGGCATCCCATACCACCAACCCACACCATCCTAGTATACAGACGCATCAACCAATGAGCCAAGAGTCCAAGAGTAATGATCACATAGTAATGTGAACGATAGTGCCTTGACTCCTATAAATAGGACCCGTGAAACCAACTTTCCTTCCATGGAGAGGTGGTAATTCCCTGATCAAGCACTTAATTACAGCAATAAGTAAATAAATATAAATTGAAATGCATACTTTACCTTCAAAATCTTGGACAATGGACACCCTGTTGGTTCCAAAACTAGCACCCCTTTTGATATTTCTTTATCTTCAATTGCTAATGCATTGGTTACAAGCAAGATTCCACTATCTCCTCGGCTAATCGAAAAGCCCTCTGGTGTTCCAACAATCAATGTGCAAATTGGGTAAATTGCCCCTTAAATTTCACCTAGGACTTGCTCTAATTGGACCCTAAATTGCCAAATGTTGCCCCAAATTCACAATGGATGGCATCTGAATCCATTGATAATCCACAAATTTCAAGTGTTGAATTTAGTGTATGATGCTTCTACTCATGCCACACATCCCAAGGTGACTGTCAAACCCTGAGTTCTATATAAACGTAGGGTTTATACTTGAATTCCCTCTATTGTCCACAAAATCTGGCTGAGATCCAAGGTGGTTCCATACGTAATGTGCAGTACATATAGATACGTATTGTATGTCGTTCTATATGGATTAAAAATTTTGGTGCGTAAACCTACGTACTTTTGTAAAAATAATAATAAACAAGATGACATTTTACGATATTTCCCACCATACATTATACATATCATCCAAACTACTTAGAGAGACATTACTACACACAATGCATATCATTCACTGGAGATTCACTAATCAATTACCAAATAATTATCGTGTTATATATACGTTTCCTATTTATGACCATGAAAATTGAAACCTTTAAGCATTAAATAGTTAACATCTACATAACATTGAATAGTAAAACTGAAATTTGATACATACATAAAACTAATTAGTGCACAAATAGCCACACAATGAAGAAATCAAAAAGATACGGCTCATTTGGGACCCAAAATATTTTTTTAAAGATGTCCTAAAAGTTGTCTTAGGTACATAAAATCTATGCTATGATCTTCATGCCTTTCAAGCAATAGCTACCCTGGAAGTGACTGAGAGAAGCAATCAGCATATATTTTTAAAAACGACATGTGACCTTTCTCTAACTTAGATATATTCCCAACATTCGTCATCCTTATCCTTAGTAAAAACAAGTACGCTAAAAGATGATTTTTCATTACTTTAGAAATAGAAGCTCCACATACAACAAGAATAGATTCCTCTTTCAATTTTACATCAAGTGTGAGAGTCTTTTCCTTGTACTGAATAGTGATCTCTTTTGCACATGAATCAATCACTACATGCGTACGGTGACACCATGGTGTACCTTGAAGCAACACATCACAACCCTTAAGTGGAGCAATGAAGAAACTCTTCGCTATCCATATATCCATGTATATGCAACAAAAGCTTTCCAATGAGCGGTGTGACGGGCTTTGCATGACTCTTACATGCCATTCAACTTCCCACATGGACCCCATCTCATCCTCTCTGATGCCTAGACAAGCTGCCATGTCTATAGAGATAAAGTTGATTCGTGCACTATTATCAAAGAATATCAATGCATATGCTAGTTCCTAATTTTGCCCCATGCTCTACACAATTGAGTGACATCATCACTGGGGTGATCACTAACAACATCGAACACCAATCCCATTGATGTTTTGGGCTTCTATCCCTTAGGATCTCCTTAATTTTCTAATTTTCCAACTTGTTGTCTATTGGAACAATCCCTTGCAATGCAACCCTCCTATTCACAGATAAAGCATTTATTTGAAACCATCAACTCCGTACGTTGTGCCAATGTTTTCGAGCCCTTGCTTTGCCATTTTGGCCTCTTATCAGGCTGATTTTCAGATCTGTCCCCCTTTCTCAACCTTAAACAACTTTTTATTCAGCTTCTTCCCACTCTCTAGGAAGCCCAAATCCTTTCCACCCAACAAAGCATCTGTTGAAGCAGCAATCTCTATAAGTTGAGACATGCTAGAGACAATGAATTTAATGCAAAAATCCCTATTTCCTTTAGGCAACCCATAAACATATTTTTCCACTTGCTCATGAAGGAGTACAGGGCGATAAGAAGTGACATGCAACAATGCATCCCAAAACTTCTTATTGTATTACTCCAAATTCTTGCATTCCTTAGCATCCATCTTATTCCTTCAAGAATGTGGCTACCTTTCGAATCTTAGAGGATTCGGTGAAGTTTTCCCTTAAATAGGCTACAACAAACTGTTGAATGAAAGTCAAAGCTTTCAACCTATCTTCTGCACCACTGAAGGACTAAAACTTCACTGCTTTTCCACCCTCATCATAATTCTTTGATGCCCCTTTGGGTGTCAAGTTGTCATACACTGGCTACTGCAAAAAGGGTGCATTTGCTGAATTTATATCAAAACCAACACCAATAGAAGCATTTGCATGACCAGCACTCATTCCTTGAGCCCCATAAGCATTAAGGCATGTAGTTCCATTACCAAACATGCCACTTTGTGCCCCAGGCATCAAACCAATGCTACTATACATAAGATTATACACATTTACAGCCATACCCGAATACATTGGGCTTTGCACACCATGCACTGGCTACTACATACCATAGGGAGTTGTGCCATACATTCCCGTATGCGGTCCTTATCCAACCATTGCATGAAAAATTGTGCTACCACCAAAGTACCCTGGCTACCCCATCATTGCATACATGCCCAGTTGTCCAAAATCCATTGAATTGACACTTCCATGTTGGCCTTACATTTGCATTCCTTGCCCCGTAAGTACCAACTATTTTGCTTCATTGCCCTCTTTGGAAGCTTCAAGTAAAGGCTTTAGCATTACCTTCAATGCTATCCCAAAGGTGTAGAAGATGACTTTTTCTTCTTGCCCTTGCTGTGTCAAAAGTAGAGCAACAATGGAAGTATGAACATATGCTGTAATAAACTGCTGAAACACAAGACAAAAGAGAAAGGGAAAGAAAGAACACTAAAGATGAGAACTCAAATGTATGCTCGGAAAATGAAATCCATATATCCAACACAAGACAGTCGCATATAATAGTGAGTCACTGGCTGCGCGGGCACTAGCACTAGATCCTCTCTTCACGTAGTATCCACACGTGTAATGGCAGATGAGTGACTGAGTAAGGAGGAGGAGCCTGAATATATAGGCTGAAAAAGGAGCATAAAATTTTGATCGGTCAATATTTAATGTTGGTCGGCCAATCATAAATGCTACAAATGACCATAAAAGGCACAAATAAAAAATACCTAAATATCCTAAATAATGTACCCAACCTCTACATGCACTGACTCACACATGAGCTGATATATATGCTAAAATCTATCCTTCTTCGGAGCATTCAAAAATCGGGTGAACTGAGAATCCTTTCCAATCAGCAAAGAGATTTGCTGTTGTCCTCGTCCAATTCTTGAACTGGTCATCAAATTCCTCTTCACTTTACTGGTTATCAACCTTATTATGCCTTAAAGGCCCTGTATCTTGCCCAACAACAACATTTTCAGCTTGTTGTCCACGGTTTGAGCCTTGTCCAAAATCAGGCATTGCATTTCCTTCTTTCTCATGTAAATGTCCATACTAAGAGACATCATCACTACTTGATTACATTTCACTGTATGAAGACATCTTGCTATAATTTCTTAGCTGACCACAAAAATCAACACTAGCACAAAGCTTTGGCTTACAATCAGGAGCCTCGAGTCCACCAAATCAAGAAATTGAATCATATCCCAACAATGGAATCATGAAACCAACCTTCTTTCAATGGAGAGGTGATAATTCCCTAATCAAGCACTTAATTACAACAATAAGTAAATAAACATGAAATGAAATGCATACTTTACCTTCAAAATCTTAAACAATGAACACCCCATTGGCACCAAAACCAGTGTCCCTTTCGGTATTTTTTATCTTCAATTGCTAATGGATTGATTACAAGCTATGATTCCACTATCTCCTTGACTGATCCAAAACCCCTCTGTTGTTCTGACAATCAGCATACAAATTGGGTGAATTGCCCCTTAAACATCCAAGACTTGCTTTAATTGGATCCCAAATGGCCAAATGTTGCCCAAATTCACAATGGATGGACTCGCATTTGAATTCCCTAATAATTCCACAAATTTCAAGTGCTAAATTTAGTATACAATGCCCTCTACTGATGGCACGGGTCCCAAGATGGCTGCTAAACTCTAATTTTTGCAAAACTTTAGAGTTTACAACAGAATTGTCCGCCAAATCTAGCTAAGGTCTGCTCCAAATGGATGAGGTAAGCTGAGATCTTCTGAGAATTGAAGGAGGTAACAGAATGCCAAAGTGAGAGAAAAAGTTCAGAGATTTCTCATGAAGAAACCCTCCAATCTACCTATTGCCTATTTCAACCAGCAAGAAAAGCAATCATATGCAGCTTGGGAGCACCAATATTGCTATCGCTAGACAGCTAATGATATCGCCACCCCCTAATCGACCTTCTCCTGCTATGACCTGCTTGTTGATGGCTCCAAATGGCTGTCATTTGTTGTAATCTGTTATTTTCTACTCAAAAAATGGACTAGCAGCCTTCTCTCTCTCTCTGCTCCTCCGATTGAAAACCGAGCTGAATGGCTAAGACCACGGCCTAAAAATGTTATCTCGGTTTGCATGGATATTTTTGCCAAGTGGCAGCCTTCTAAACCCAAGTTTCAGTATTATCCAACTATTAAATTAATTTTCAGAATTAAATCATTCTGAAAATCAATTTCATCCATTCTAACCTTACCCAAAATTAAATGTGCCCATCCATAATTAAATTGGCTAGGCCATTTGCAAACTTGGAGTGGTCCCAAACCTCTATTGACCCTTAGACTAGCATTAATTAGTTAATTATTATACAACTATTAAATTAATTTTCAAATTTAAATCATTCTGAAAATCAATTTCAGCTATTCTAACCCTGCCCAAAATTAAATGTGCCCATCCATAATTAAATTGGCTAGGCCATTTGCAATCTTGGAGTGGTCCCCAATCTCTATTGACCCTTGGACTGGCATTAATTAATTAATTAATGCTAGCCCCTCATGTCATCACTGACACTTATTAGCCAAACAATTGTCCTAGGGTCAAAACTGACACAAACTGACCACTAGCCCAATTGGCATAACTTATCACAACTTTTGTCTTTGACATCCACTACATCCTCGAGATCCTCGACTTGTTACCATAAAATAACTGCCATGTGCATCATGTGCTAAACAACCATGCATATTTGATTAGTAACTTAATCAAATGTTATCAACAAGATTAAAGCATCTCAAAATTTCACATCCTCGTAAGAACTCAATTGCCCTAACACCGAAGTACCCTTTGTGCATTTGTACTAAGTCACTTCATAACCACTGTGACCAATGTTACTAGTACCCATCCGGAGATCCAAGGATGTAATACTCCCCTCCTTATGAATGATTATTGTCCTCGACAATATCCTCAAGGACGAAGTGGAGAAAGCGACTCTTCAATTAACGTACCAATCCCAAGTAGCTTCTGCCTCCAAGAAGTTTCTCCTTGACCAAATACTTGGGATAAATGGTCCGATGGGATCATTTAGTCCATAGAAACAGGGAACAACCATTTCGGCTTGTAGGAATGACCTAACACGTTTCAAACCCTCCGAGCAGGTGAAATGGCCAAGGAACGTTCCCTATCGTTCCCAAGGCCACTCCCTGCCATTCCTTGCCGTTCCCTGTTCAGAACACTTGTTCCAGGCTTGTTGACCAAAAATTGATATTTTTTCTAGTTTTTATTTTCGCTTGTGTCACACTCCTACCACAAGTTCACCCATCTCCGTTGTCTAATGAGCACACACTAATCTCTCTCTCTCTCTCTCTCTCTCTCTCTCTCTCTCTCTCTCTCTCTCTCTCTCTCTCTCTCTCATTGAAGATTCAAAGTACCAAGACAACCCACAAGTCAATCAAGAGTCCATGCAAAGTTCAAATTCAATGCATTATCAACTCTTGCAAATCACAATCAAATTTCAGCCTATCCTCAATTCCAAGGTAATAATCCATTTATATTGTCTAATTTCAAGGAAATTTGGGATAATTGGGGCAATTCAGGGCAATTTGCAACTATGGGGTAATCTAGTCAATTTTAGAACATTTGGGTCAATTTGGAGCAGTGAGGAGTATTGGGGTAATTAGAGGGACATTCTTTGGGGCAATTTGGGTCATGCATGGCATATTTGGGGCACTTAAGACATGTGCCATTCCCCCCATTCCCGTTCCCCGACCTTGAATGTTCCCCCCATTCCAAGGGTCCCCATTCCTATTCCCGTTCCCCATTCCAAGTAACTATGGTTTAGTCCTAAGGTCAAGAACCAGTTCAAGTTCGAATGGAATTAATTGAGTGGTGTCCTCAAGTCGTGGGACTTTCTCAATCAGAACAATCAATTCACCTTGTTCCAAGCATTCTTTCAAATGACTAATGTGGAACACGCTAAAGATACATTAGAGAGAGTGTCTCTATCCCATAAGCACAAGCCTTGTTGGGAAAACCCAAACTTTCTATAATAGGCATAATACCCTCCATCCAGTCTCAATCTCATTTTTGCACTTTGCAAGTGTTAGCGCTTAGCCATTCACACCCCGTTCACGTTGTCTACCATCAAGCACCTATTGCCCAACCTTCTATTGCAGATTTCAATTGTTTCCAACCTCTTCTCATTGTCGTCCAACAAGGCAATTGCTGCCTGCATCTGTTCCAGCTGCTGTCTACATCTGCCCGTTCACTCCAGAGACTGCGTTTACTGCTGCACATCATCTAGCAGCCTGCATTTTGATCTCTACTGCTGCTGCCTACAACTGGCGACCCCTACTCCTGCGTTTAGACCTGCCAGCTGCTGCCCTACCTAATCTACACCTACTAAAGCTATGTTTTGCTGTCCAAAGTTATCATCAATTGCCATATCATCATCCTACTGCTGCATTTGCTGTTTCTGTACGGTCTACTACCCGTCTAACACTAGTCCAGCTTCAACCAACTGTGTTTGCCCCGCCGGTAGACACATCTGGAGATTGCCTGCTACGTTTTGAGATCCATCAGAGTAAGACACACTCTCAAACACATCATCTCTACCCCGATCCTTAAGACATGGGAGTTTGAGGTTCAATATTCTTCACTGCATAGTGTGTTTGCTGCATTGAGCATTGTATTATATTCAATATTCATTCATTATCATTCATTGTATTCATTGTTTCTAAGTTATTCTAACCCTAACTATGTTTCTTTATCAATTTGTGTATTTGTCATACGATTGTGTTGTGTTTTGTGTGTTAGAGAGCATTTCTTTACAATACTTGCCTTTGGTAAAGTTTGCATACAGTAATACAGTGCATAGTCCCATGAGTCAAACTCCATGTGAATTGTGGAGGGTGGCAAGAAAGTGCCCCTTATTTTGCACACCAAGGATAAGAGCTTTGGGGCTAATCATTTTGTGGAGAATATGGATGCAACATATGAGAAGGTTAAGTATGTACTTCAAAGATCACAAGGAAAGCAAAAGAGGGCAATGGATCACCATAAACGTGCTTTGCAAGTTGCAAAGGGCGATTATGTGTTGCTGCACTTTGAAAAGGCAAGGCTGAAAAATATGAAAGGCAAAGAGAAATTGTATCCAAAGATGAGTATGCGTTATTATGGGCCCTTCCAAGTGTTGGAGAAGATCAATGATGTTGCTTATAGGCCAAAATTGCCTCCACACTAGCAGAGATATAATGCCTTTCATGTTACTTTGTTAATTTTATGAGACAATGATAGAGACAAAGAGTATGCAGCCTGCATTCCATGCCAAAGAAGGAGAAGCTGAAGCCACTTAATGAGAGTGATCTACCCTAACCAATAGCCAGCTATATATAGTTGGAAATCAGCCAAACAGACCAACTTGTACCAGCCTAACCAACTGTAGCACATTAAAAAAGTGAAAAAATGCCGACATGGTAGTTGATGCAAGTGCAAACTCCTAGGAAGGCTGGATACTATTTGACAAGGTAGCATAGGCTAGAAACTAACTAGCAAACCTAAGAAATGCACATAAACTAAGTCGAAGCTCCTATGTCTCCATCAAACTCTAATGGACCTCATAACCAAGAGATGACACTCTAACAAAATAAATACTTGTGGGTACTTGGTGTCTAGGAGGTTAACTGGACCATTAAACATCTAGTGGTGACATTGTGGAACTACGCATCAACTATGTGCTAAGCCAATGTCAATTAATGTTGGGACCATTAAATGTCCCATAGGGGTTAGCACATTAATAGTGAATGGACACTAGCCAAATCTTGAGCAAGGTCAAATAATTAATTACAATTATAAGGTTGCCACTTGTCAAAATTACCTATGCAAGCTAAGAGAAGGTTGTTTGGGGATTGATTGAGGATCATTCCAATATCAAGAGGCTAAGAGAGAAAAGAGCCGGCATCAAATGAGCTTTGAAAGAGGCAAAAGTTGATCATGCATCACGACAAGTCACAACCAGCAAGTTTCCTTCTAAGAGGCAGCAATAGAAGAGGAGGGCTTGCCAATCGCACTAACTATTCAAAAGATACTCCTTTCAACTGATTTTCTCTCTCATCCTCTAAAATTTCATCATGCTGATGCAAATGAGGGGTTCAGCAACAATTTCTTCAATTGCTCTTCATCAATGGTTGGAATATGCTGAGAGTTTCCACAGCCATCTTTGGATCCGTGCCCAATTACTGAAGATCCAAGTGCTCATTGTAGCAGCTTAAGGCATTAATTTGCAGCTAATCCAAGGGGTAGCCCATTCCCAAATTATTGTGGCCGCATACAAGAAATTGAAGACCCAAATTGGACCCGGATTATTGTACAATCAAGGGGCAAATTTTACCCGAGCAATGCTGGTCATTTACGACAGCCATTTGTATTGAAGATGGAAGAAGATCAGCCTATATCTAAGTCTACTTCAACCTTATAACAATATAAGATAAAGAAATACTGCAATGAGTACTAGTTGTTGGGCCCAATCAAGCACTGGTTGTCCAATAACATTTAATGTTGGCCAACCTCAATTTTAAAAACCAACTCACCGATGAGCTCAAGACTAGTAGTATGTCAAGCCAAACCCCCAGCACAAGAGCTCATGTCCCTAACTTAACTTCAGGTCGAATATCCAAGGTCCCAGGTTGTGCGTCACCTGTTGGGATGGCTCTAAAATCGTCTATTAAGCATTTTGTGTTTCAAAGAATGCAAACACAAAGTCCAACATAGCTTAGATAAAAAGTCATGTCTGCTTCTCATCCCCAAAAAACTAGCAAAAAGAAAAAGAGAAAAGGAAAAATAAAAGGCTGAGGAACACCAGCTCTACTCCCAAGCCAAAGGTTGACTGCCCCAGCGGTGTAGATAACTGTGGTCTATGCTGTCATCAGTCCATCCATTCAGGGTTGTCAGATACAATTCATACAATGTGTCCAAAGCAAACTTAGCACAGTACTGAATGAACACACAGATTTAGCGGATAGAGCACGGTGTTTTGTACTGTCAAAATAATTACATACGAAATTGACACTGACCTGTAAATATAAGCTTTAAACTTCATTCTTTCAACACGATGACCTGTGATGCTCTTGCTTTATCTTCCTCTGGCTACTAAGATGTTTCAACTAGATAGAGTGACAAGGCGAGTAATGATAAAGATAGATACAAGCTCCAAATAAAGGAGGTAAAGGAACTTGGAAGAGGAGAGCTAGGGGTAAGGATGAGAGAGAGAAGGAAAAGTAGCAAGTGGAAAAGGTAGACTCTAGAGAGTAAAGCAGATGAAAGGAAGAGAGAGAGGAGGTAGACAAAGAGGAGGTAAGAGATTTAGACAAAGATGTGGTAAGAGAAGTATGGACAGAGGTAGTTGAAGAGGAAGAGGAAGAGGAAGAGGAGGAAGAAGGAGAGAAAGAGTTTGAAGCTCACAAAGATAGATACAGGTGAGCTCTCCAGGGATGAGAGACAAGTGTGAGGAACAAATAGTTAGAAAATGGTCATAGAATGGCCAAAAAAAGAGTAGGAAGGTACTTTTCAGCAGCTTTAATGGTCCAAAATTTGGACAATTTCTTTGACCAGTCCAGATTGTGCAGATCCCCTACGGATCGTACAGGTCCAACCTGATTGGATGGATTGTACTGTTTGGATCTGTCCATGGACAGAATGCAATCATGCATCCATTTAATCTAACTCAGCTTCTAGAGGCAGATCTAAGGTTGTGCATCTCATCAGTATTTGCATGGTGCTGAAAACTTAATACAATGGCATCTCCTAGTTGAAAGACATGGGCTTGCTGAACAAAACATCAGTATAGCTTCAATAGATTTCATGGTCTGATAGATTAGTTACTAACTCCCATTTTTTAGGGACATTCTAGAAAACAGGTGGAACAACTCTACTCCTAGCGCTAATCTCTCTTGTCCATTAACTCAAGTTGTGTTTTTTGTCAAAATTTTGATTGAAAGCTTTATTGTCAGACTAACCCCCTGGTATGCTGCAACTTTCAAGCTCATACATGTTTCCTGACATGCTTTAAATAGTTTACAAGGAAGCATCAGATTGCTCACCGTAATGTATTGATAGCAAAATTGAAGACTTTGTTCCTTGGGGATGCTGCAAAAATAACAAAGTAATCAAGCTAATGCAAACGAGCTAAACAATGCAATCTTTCTAATGAGACCAACAAAGGCATTCACTAATAAGTAAACACGCAATGCCCCTTTAGCAACCCTAACATTAAGGCAGAAACATTAAGAAGAATTTTTATATATTCTTTACTATATAAGAGCAAGAAACATGCTTAGAAAGAAACATAAATCAAGTAGGCAATTTGATATGTTTCCTAACATGTAGGCTTTTTCTGTTCCCAAAAAAATGTTAACGGCTCTTGGAGCTAAGAGGCCAAGCATAGATGGTTATGCTCAATGGCAAGCACTTAATTGGCCCCTAAAGATGGCAATCCAGTACAATATGAAGCTCAACCAAGCTAACAAAGAGCCAGAAACTGGCTAGATCCTCTCCTCTATGTTGATCAAGGAGAATGTGTCCATCTTGCATTGACTAATTTTAACTTAAGATAGTAAAGATGCAATTTGGAGCAATCTTTGCTCTTACACATTGTGGGTCAGTGTATAAACTATTTACAATGCTTTGAAATCAAAATTTGGCACAAATTTACGATAAAATAATGTTAGAACATTTAGCACATGCTTCATGAAGCACACAAGCACAAAGAATAAGGGCATGGTTAAATCATGTGAGAAGGAGATGTCCATAAATTATAAGATGTTCAACAAGTATTATTATGCACAGCACATGCATATGACTTCCAAGACACAAATGTACACTATCCAAATCACTAAAACAAATAAGCCTTAAGCTCAAAGACAACTATGGCACCTTGATAAGTGCTTCCATCAACAACAAAACCATTTTGGTGGCAGATAGAGGGCCTCAAGGCACTACTATTCAGCATTCCACATGGCTGAAATGCTCACATAAATCATGATATTGCTGTTATCTTTTTCATTGCATCAAAAAACCTAATCTCTAATACAACCAGTCCAAGAGCCACAAGTCACCAAATGAATTGGTCATCTTTCTCATGCTTTGTCCTTGTCTGAAAACAATCTCTCGTGAACTTTGATATTGTTTCTCATATTTTTGGTGATTGTCCTTGTCTAAGAGCAATCTCTCTTATACTTTGATTTGAAAGTTTAAAAATGGTCTCACAAAATAAGGTTGTGAACACAAATCGTTGAAGGACCATACAAATAAATACTAATATGCTAACTTTGCTCTTAACCAATTTATCTAGCTCTTTCCAAAGACAACCCTTCTTTTACCTTAAATCTAATACTTGTACAAAAAATTGTAAAGAAGCTAATTCCCACAAGAAACCATTAAACTGAAAATACAAAGAAATAGACTATTTAACCAAGAAACCATAGCCAAGGTGGCTAGCCATGAAATGATATTACCATTGTTGGCTAAGAATCAAATTATGAGAGGCTACAACATGGTAAACACCCCAAGCTATGGTGGCCAAGTGTATGCACCCTCTTAAATGGTGGAAGGTAGAGACCTCAAACATAAAATGTTGTAAAATGGCAAAAAGATCCTAGGGTAGTTACAACTTAGCCTTTTATACTTAACCCTAGTAGGCTAAATATTGGCTAAGGCATTTATGCACTTTTACTCTATTACAAGCCAACCCGACCTAGAAGAGCTTTGTCCTCAAAGCTGAATTTGGGACAAGATACAAGGATGAGTAAAAGAATACCTTGAAATAGATGAAGTCATACTGAACTAAGACTGCATGCTGAAATAAAAGTCTTCATGTCACAAAGAAGAGTCCTTCAAAATATGAAAATAACTAAGAGAGGTCAATGGACTGCTACAAAATGTAAAACATGGATACCCATAAAAGTTGCCCATAACTCGTGATAGAAGAGTCCAAATGGCACAAATAAAGTCTTGTTAGATAGAAAAGACCATAAGGGCCCTATTCAAAACATAGAATTCAATTATGTTGCCAAAAAGGACTATGTAATTCATGACAGAAAATTCACACATCAAGCTATCCACTGTCCTATAACTACAAATCATCAATTGAGAACATGTCATTTGAGTCCATAGATTGGTTTATGGATTCATGAGGCTCCTTTACATATCTCTCTTCAATTACTGCATTCACTTGGTCTTTAGCATGTAGGTTAAAAAGCTGATAGGCATCATGATCAACTTCAAAGGATTTGTAAGACTCTCCATCTTAGACTTTACAACCCACTTCCTCTTCGACCCCTTCAACTTCCTCTTCATTATCCGAAAACTCTATAACCAGCATCACTTTACCATTCCTTTTCCTACATATATCTTTATGATTAGAAGATATTGGTTCAACACATCTATAACATAAGCCTTGTGCATGTAGTCCTCTAATATCATCACTGGTTAAGAGTTTTCCTCAAATAACATCAAGCTAGCCACTATGATTGTCATACTTTTCATGATAAAATGGTTTTCCATGGTCATGACCACATTCATTTCTACTAGCATAATGCTAATGTCCAAGAAATGGTTGATCATCATCATAATATTGACTATGGGATGGCTAATCATCATAGACGTATTGATCAACATGCTGCCCATGTTCACTAACATAATGCTGCTCATATCCAAAATCATGATCATATACATGTTGCTGCCCATTCATGTATGATTAAATTGAAATACAAAGAAATAGACTAAATTTTTAGAAACCATAGCCAAGGTGTCTAAACATGAAGTGATATTACCATGAATGGCTGAGAATCAAATGATGAGAGACTACAACATGGTATGCACCCCAAACTATGGTGGCCAAGAGTATGCACCCTCTTAAATGGTGGAAGGTAGAGACCTCAAACATAAAATGTTGTAAAATGGCAAAAAAATCCGAGGCTAGTTAGAACTTAGCCTTTTATACTTAACCCTAGTAAGTTATTGGCTAAGGCATTTAGACACTTTTACTCTATTACAAAAATTATTGTCATCTTTGTCACAACATGACTACCATGATTGAATTGTGCTTTCCTTCCACCAAAGACTATACTAGGTGGCACATTTTGAGCGATCCCTTCTACTTTAAAACACTAATATCCAACTTGGCCTTATTTTAAAAAGGTGAAATACCATACGACTAGTAGTTAAGATTGAAGAGCTACCTCGAATGCCAACCATAGCAAGTCCCCAATGTGGAGCGCCTAAAAAGGACAGTATGACAGCTGCATAGAGTGTTTGAGCTTCGATAGGATGCGCAGACAAAACCTCCTAAAGATTCCCTTCACGAGCAAGAGTGGCTCTCGCTTAGGCAAAGCGTAGATACTTGCACTTAAAAAGAATGAAAAGAAACTTCTATGCTGATAGGTACTGCGTGGCGAGAGTTCTGTTGCGAACTCACTGGTAAAGGAAGCCAATACGGAAACGGAGGCGTCAAAACGAGGAACGGAATGGCACCGGCAACACCGAGCACCATGGGCACCATAGGTGCAGTTCCAACACTGGACATGAACTCTCGAAAGGAAAGGGTCCTGAAATCCTTGTGCTCACCCTCGGGATTGTCTGCCTGCAGGGCAATGCAAAATCAACAAGTAAAGATCCCCCCGAATCGAAGGGATTGTATCAGCTCCATGCTCTCTCTCTCTCTCTCTCTCTCTCTCTCTCTCTCTCTCTCTCTCTCTCTAAAAATAGCAGGAAAGGTATCTTACCTCTGAGGGAACGCTGCTGCTTAGGTGCTTGCTCAATAGGAGCCATGGATGCCGGAAATGCAGCCGCCGTGTAGTGGCGATCTGTCACATGCTCCCACAAGTTAAAATTTTGCTGGGTTGCTGGGAAAACGGCTGTGCGTGCAACAGGCGCGAGGGGGCAATAGGAGACTGTGTACCTGAGTGATCGACGAAGACGGAGCGATACGGTTGGCGATGTCCCACGGGAGGCCATGATAAAGACGAGGAGATGCTGCTGGTGCAAGTCCATTGCAAAGATGAACCTGAGGACAGACCGGTGGCGATGGTGAGACAGAAAATAGCGAGCGACTTTTACAGCAGAGGCGCCTGAACCTCCCAGCCATCAGCAGTCAAAAGAGTTTTGCTGCAAGTCTGAAGACCCACGTCAACACGCACACACTCTCTCTCTCTCTCTGTCTACCTATATATATGTCTGTGTATTGGGGGCCGGGGTGTATTCGGGGAGGGGGGGAGGCATGCTGTTGGCATCATTGTGAAGCTTACAGGTATGTCTCTTTGGTTTCGAGTGTCTGTAAGCCAAGGGAAGCAACAATAGCGGCTTCAAGCCTCTTAGAGCAAGTGCTAGCTTTCTTTTGCTCACAAAAAATATAGCAAATTAACAAATTGTACACTTCATATATAACAAATAATACATTCCACGTGCAATGCTTGCATTCTTTTAAAAGCTATTTGGATGTATGAAGCAAATTCTAATATACTAAATGGAGGTTATATGTGACTCTAATAATTTATACTTTTTATATCTTCACTTTCATACAACCTTCAAACAACTCTCTTGGCCCCTCATTGTAAATTAAGCTTTGTGCAAAAATGCATCATGGAGATGTTGGCCATGCTTGCTAGTAAAAGATAAAGGGTTATGTACTTGCAACACTTTGCATACATGATTAGGCTAGATGTATAAAGATTTAGCAACTTAAGTTTGTTTCTTTTGGTCCATTTATAAAGGGTCATGCACACACACTCATATGCATTTATATATGGGTGTTAATTTAAGAATAAGTTTACCAAGGGTAATGGCAAACTTGGATTTAGAACTATTGGGGGTTAGATTTGTTTTCTTAACCTATTTAGTGAGAGGAGGGTAGCATAGTCCAACACTTACTCATGTACTCCAAAATTGCAAGTACCAAATGCTTGAGATTTTAACAAATATTTTGCAAAATATTAATGAAGAAGAATCACTTACATGAATAAATATAGAGCTAAGGCGATGAACTTACAATTGGGATGTCAATCACTAAGCGACTTACTTACATAATTATCATGGATGATCTATGATTGATCCTTATCATCACAAAGAAATGCATCACGAATACATTGTAATTATAAGACACTCTTGAGGTGTCTTTTATCTCAAATCCTTATGTACATGAACAATATACATAGTGATAGACATGTATGCACTATGCGCTCTATGTATGTGCTCTATGAATACACTATGCGCTCTATGTAAATGAGCTAAATGATGGACATTATACACACAATAGTAAGACATAAGTAGCTTTGATTCCCTATAGTTGTTTGAGTACTTCTAGCTTTGGCCTTCTCCGCTTCTTCCTCATGAACATCTCATCCTGAGTGTTAATGCCATGTGAAACCACCATTGTTATAGCCATCGAACAAGTGACACTTATATGCACTCGTCCTCTTTCTCATCTTCCAACTTAGTCTCACCTCCTTGTCCTCCATCACACACCCCTATGGAGCTTTGCCTCTCTTCTCCTACAAAGATGTATTAAGGACTACTGAATCTTGGAGTGTTATGATATATATGCATACATATATATATATATATATATATATATAGAGAGAGAGAGAGAGAGAGAGACACACACACACACACACAGAGCAAAAATTTGTCCAAAGTTGAGCAAACCATAATAGTATCCAAAGTTAGTATGATACTTTTCTCTCCCTCCAATCTGTCATCTTAGATCTATCAAATTATATGATACAATGGCAAGTCCATCAACAATCATCAAGGTTTTTTAATTGGAAGTTTACAACCTTTAGCCTTTGAAAATAAGTTTGCTATGGTTCATCAAGCACTCAATTCTATGACTTTGCACCTTATACATACAACTATCTTGTGGCAATCCATGAAATAATTAGAGCTCAAAAATCATGAACATCCATACATGTCCACCTCCCCATGGTGATGATGAGGACTTACTTTGTCCAACCCTTGCCAAATAGAGACAACTTGACAATTGATGGAAATTGAAATAATCGGCATCAAAGCCCCATTATTGGAGCATATGGCATGACCAAAAGGATGCCCATAGACACATCAGAAAAAATTATCAATGATTATCTATTCAATGGAATTGAGGAAGCAGATGAACCAATCCAAACAATTACGATGATGCTACAAGTAAAAATCGATGGTTATGGTGATGATATCATTGTGTAGAATATTAGAACATTGATGCATCGATATTGGGAGGCACAAAAAACAACACAATGATCAAGCCATTGACCACAGTCAATTCTATGTTTTAATCTCTTACTGCTTTGATCCACCTTTTAACTTTGACTTGTCACCTTATGCAAAATAGAATTTTCCTAAAGCAAGGGCTAGTTCTTGTATTTTCTCTTACTTATACATCTAAATGAGCACTTGTTACTACTACTTCATGTTGAGATGATCCTAATTTTGGGTTGTTGTATGAAACAATATGGGCTCCATAGTTTTTTATATCTAAATCAATCCTTCGCACCCATGAGGGGGGGAGTGTCATGATGTATGCATGATGTCATGCTTCACACCTTAGTTGTGCTTCATGCATTACAAGAATGAAGGGTGCTTGACACCCTAATCCATGCTCCATGCAACAAAGAGTGTTGTTAAGCATTATTGAAAAGACAAAATAGCATTGTCAAGCATACTTATCCTTCATATGTGCATTTAAAAAAAATTATACATACTGACTTGATTTATTGATTTTCAAGCTACGTCTCAATAAGGAAGGTAGCTTCATGGATGTATAATGTTTCAAAACATTCTAAAATATTTATCTTAGTAACCTACTTTCTTGATTTTTAAGCTATATCTCAACAATGAAGGTGACCATTATTATTCAATAGAAATCAATCCAACAAAATGGCATGATACCATAAATAATGTGGTATAAGGCTTCAAAGCTCAAGTTAAGATTGCATGTAGTGTTATCAAGTTGCATCAACTCAAATAAACAAATTTAATGGTCACTTTATCCCCCCTCTTTACAAGTCTTCAATCATGTTGTGTTTTATTTTTGTGCACTAAACAACACTTTCTAAACACCTTAAAGTACTCTTTTTGCTGACAAATCTTGGTGTTTTCTTAATTTACAGCCATATTAGGCCAACAACTTGCAATTCTTTGATTTTTTGGATAATTTGAGACATTGAACCCGTGTGCTTTACAGGACAAGAAAGAGTTTCTCATTGGGTGTCGATTAGCTCCTTCGCGGGTATAGTTTATTAAGTTGAATTTGTATGCAATGAGCGTTTTGCACATATACAAAGTTTAGCTTATTCTTTGAAATTTACTACTTTTTGGATGAATTAGGTTGGTTTGGTCATCTACTCAATTGCAAGCTTGGTGGGGGGTTGTCCGGGGCACCAACGAGTTGGTGGGAACTCCATATGACTCATAGTTTGTACTTATTTGAAATTCCACACCCAAAATTCTTGGAAACCATAAAATTGTAGGTTTTTAATTGAAATTTTCAAGTATTGGACCAGGCATAACTATCCCATGTTGATTTACTTGATTGGCTTTGATTGGTGTTGCAAAAGTGGGAAGCCTGGACCTAGTCTCTAGTACTTGCTGCCTTTTTGACACTCCAGGGTTGACATGTGTATGATTTAGTGATTAGTTTCTTTATGTTGAAAATCATAGCGGTATTCATGGGATTCCCTTTAAGGATAGAAGGGGGTAGCTTCCATTTTACTCCAATTATTGGGGATATCTATTTAGTGTGTGATTGAGATACCTTGTACACACAATCAAATGGCAATGTATAATAAAATTGAATGTAGCCATAGTACTTGACCTCTATGTCTAATTTGAGATACCTTTTACACACAATCAAATGGCAATATATAATAAAATTGAATGTAGCCATAGTACTTAACCTCTATGTCTAAAGGAGCACCCATATCAATAATGTCACTCTATTACTCACATAGACTTCTACAAATGATGTCATTTGTACCTATTTAATGTAACATGTCTTGCAATTTTATTTGATAGGCTAAAGCATGGTAAGAAGTGGTGATCTAACCTAGAAAAAGAAAAGGAAAAATGAACTCAAAGAGAAGGACTAAGACATTCATAGGGTATTAACATTGGGAAATGTTCTTAGGGATAATGCTAATACTGAATAAATCAATAAATAATGAACCAATACAAAATAGCTAAAGAAATAAAGAAAAGTTTGATTATGTATAAATTGAAGTTATATGCAAACATGTTTTAAAGGAAAATGGTGCTTGAAGCAAGCAATGAAAGATTACACCACTTGTTAGACAATTTCAAAGAACTTCCTCGTATGAAATATTGACAAGTTATTGAACTAGGGAATGAGAATTGGTGATACATTCTAGAGAACTTCATTAAATAGAGTGCGGCATTTACCATATCCTCTTTTTTATCAAGCAAAACTCTCAATGTGTGTCGTGACCTTACTTGAGAGAATCTAGTGTAGTTTTGCATGTGAGTAAAGACTTAGGGTTTTAGATACAACCCCAACGTGATAATTTTATCCTCGAGACTTATTAACTATGATTGTACATGCCAAATAAACGATAAATTGCATGTGTTTTACAAAGAAAGAAAGTTGTAAAATAGTTGGGATGAAAATTATATTTAGAATGAACACTTCATCCCCAATATTGGTTCTTTTTATAATATTTGCCTCAATGACCTTCTTGCTAAATGCTTGCATATAGGCTTGATATCATTGCACAAACATTGAGAAGGATTCAAATTAGGAACAACATTATTGGAGCATTTATCTTTAGTATCAAGACATGAGGAAGAATAACTCTATCGAGGTTATAAGAATTAAGCTATACAATAAAAGAATGATTTTTTATTGATCTTAATAATGGAATAAGCACCATAATATTGCCTAATCTCTCTAGACATCAACTTCAATGCATGGTTATTTGACATTTCCACCTCACTATTTTAAGGTACAAGAATGAAATGCTCACTTTTTCAAGGTATAAGAATGGTACTAACTTAAACAAGTTACTTGCCTTTTTGAAGCTACAAGAACCTACGTACATCTCTCAATGTATACTTTTGATGGAATGGTCATTGATCAACTCAATGATCGCATTATCCCTAATGACTCCTTTGAGCTCGTACACTAAAATCTTTTCATCAATTGCTTCTAGCATTTCTTTGATATGTTCCAACTTCAATTCTGACAATTTAGCTTTTTCTTGGATATCTCTATATCACTCTCCTCATTGTCATCTATTGATGGGCTTAAATGTTGTGGCTTCAATATCCCTCTTGCTTTGATCTCTAATGTCATGTTGTCCTCTTCTTTGCTCCCACCCATATTGAGATTTGAATTGTCAAAAAATCGTCATCCTCTAAAATTCATTAATACTATTTGTAACCATGGTGCAATAGGAGACTTTGGATCTCTATAAATAAATGCTTTTTCATAGCACACAAGAAGAATATATGGGTCCTTTATGGTCATCAATCAAGTGGAGTTAATGAACCAAAAGCATGTAGGCTCAAGTCTTGATGTTGCATTTACACCTTTGTGCTTAGTGCAAAGTGAATCTATCTTCAAGACAACTTGTCACAAAACACAATAGTTGAGAGTTTGAAAATTTGGGGAAATTTTCTACGTAAACAAATACTAAAAAAACACAAAATGTGGTAACAATTCTCATTACTTGTTTCATGACTCAATAATTGAGCTCATAAATTGCAATATATGGCTAATGTAACCAAGCTCAATGTTGATGAGATCCATATGATCAAGTATCTCATGATACTCTACTTCCTCCCAATGCTTCTTATTAGAATTTGCCGTACACCTACTAACAACTCCCACTATGTAGACAATGTCTCAATGTGTAGAAACCATGGCATACATCAAGATACCAATTGTACATACATAAGAAATCTTGGTCATTTCATCCTTCTACTCGTCTAACTTGGGGCTCCTTCTAGAGCTAAGTTTCAAATATGGAGACAAGGCAACACCAATAGCCTTCCCCCTTTCCATATTGAAATGCTTCAATACCTTCATAATGTATTCCTTCTAAGACAAATAGAGTATATTTTTCTCTCCACCTCTCATAATATGCATACCAAGAATGTGACTAGCATTGTCCAAATCCGTCACGTCAAAGGTTTCATGCAATCTTTTTTTAAAAGCATCCACATCCACATCCACATCCTTAATAGGCTTTTCAACAATTAGCATGTCACCCACATAAAAAATCATGATATCCTCATGCAAGTCCCCATGCAAAAAAGCCATATTTACCTCTATCTGAATGAACTCCATATCCTCCCTAGCAACCAAATCAAGAACATTGCAAAGGGTAGTCATCTTGACTACTAGTGAGAAGATCCTAATCTAAGTCAATCCTCAATACTCCTCCTACTAAAATCCTTTGGCAACCAATCTTACCTTGTACTTAGGCAATGCATCAGATGGAGATACCTTTAGCTCGTAGACTCACTTACATGGTAGTGCAGTTTTTCCCTTAGGCAAAGGACTTAACTTCCATGTATCATTATTTTCTAAAGAATCCATATCCACCTACATAACCCTCTTTCACTTATGACTATAGTATCTAGTCATAGCAGTCGCATAACAAGAAGGCACACCACAATCCATGACCATGATATAGTCTAGAGATGGAATATATCTACCTAGTGGTCTAGAAACTCTCATAAACCTTTGTAAAACTAGCTTAGCAAGAGCCTTTGAATGTCTCACTTATCTATCCTATAAGACATGAGGCTATCCCACCATCTTGTGGGCTACTCCCGCCTCAGCATTAGCAAGTTATCCAAGCCCTACATCATGTGGAGTAGGTCATACAAATTGCTCATATGCTTATTGCCCATCCTCTTGAAACACCACTTTATGGATCTCAACCATTTTAATATGTTGGTTATGCATTTTATCCTCACCAAAAATGACATCATGGATACATACTACCTTCTTTGATTTAGGATCCCACAAGTGATGGCTCATTTCACTTGACTCTCCATAACTAAGAAAAATGCATTTCTTAGACTTAGGATCAAGCTTACTTTGCTTGTCCCTAGGTATATGCATAAATATCTCATTGCCAAAAACATGTAAGTGATCATAACCAAGCCTCTTTTCAGATCATAACTCCTCTAGTATCTTGTCATCCAATGGATTGTAAGAGACCTATCAATCAAATTCATAGTTGTCTTTATAGCTTCAGCCTAAAATCCAAGAGTGAGACTAGTATTAGAGAGCATACTACTAACCCTTTCTTGAATGGTCCTATTCATCTTTTTAGCCACACCATTTCGAGCAAGTTTCTCATGAGCTTTCAACTCTCTCTTGATACCACGGCTTACACAAAAGTTTGTAAAAGCATACGAGGTGTATTCTCCACCATTATTAGTCCCCAAGCACTTAAGCTTCTTGCCTAATTGATTATCTATCAATGCCAACAACTTTTGAAATGCATTTGACACATCACTCTTCTTGCAAAGAGGATAAGCCCAAACCTTCCTTGTGGCATCATCTATAAAAGTGACAAAATATGATACTTCACCTAGTGAAATAGTGGGCCAACAAATTACTATGAACTCAATGAGGACATTTTAATATTCTACTCTCAATACCTCTTTTATGCCACATCTTAGCTTGCTTTCCAAAGAGAAAAACCTCGTAAAACCAAAATTCAAAAAAATAGATAGTAAACATAGTCCAAATGGCACAAAGCTTCCCTTCCATTGATTGATTTATGCCCAACATAGTGATGCCATAAAGAAACAAATGACTATTCAATGATAGCTACAACAGGGTCTTTAACACCAAAAACATGTAAAGATACAAAGCACCAAATCTCGACCCTTCAACCAACAACACAAGAGATCCCTTGCAAATCTTTCACACACGATTATCAAATATTACTCTTTAATAACAATCACTAAGCTATCTTATATTGATCAAACATTTTGTCAAGTCTAAAACATGTTGTACATTTTGTAAGGCAAAATAAGAACCATTTGATAATAACAAGTGTATCTATTCAATGCCAACAATGTTACATGCATAGTTATTTTCAAGATGGATGCATCCTCTCTTTTCAGCATCACAAGTAGAGAGTCATTCTCTATGTGAAGTAACATGGAATGATGCTTTGGAATCCAAAAGCTAGTTTTGAGACATGCCATTATCCATAGCAACCAAGAATGCATCACACAAACAAGCTACATACAAAACATCACCATCATCATTGTTGCATGCATTTATCTCCTCTATCTTTGCCTTTCTTTTCTCTTCCTTTTTGCCGTAATCCTCATTTTGTTTATTCTTCAACTTGTAGCAATCATTTTTTATGTGTTTCTTCTTATTATGAATGAAGCAATCCACATCCTTTTTACTATGTAATGCTTCTTGACTTACCCCTCTCATAAGAGTTTCCCTTCGCATTTCACTTTCCTCTCACCATAAGCACATTGTAAGATAACCTATAGATGCATTATTCATGGCAGTTCTAAAAGTATCCCAACTCTTACGAAGGTGACTAGCAAGAACATGACATTTACTTAATCATGAAAACATTCTTTTGAGACGTTAGTTGGCTGAACATATTGTTGAATCATTGGGGTGATTAGATGTCAAAGGCCCCTCCTCCATGGAGATCAAGAAGTTTTTTAAACTAGTAAACTTGTGAGGTTGCATTTTCTTTTATATACAGGTCACTAAGTGCAATATTCCTAAACAACTATACTTTTTCATGATTTATCTCATGACAACAAAATAAAATTTCAATCTTGCAAATTTTCATCGATCATCAAATTATTTTAAAACATTTAAGGCTCATCATTTTGCCTATACACGAGGATTACATGAATTAAAACACACCAAAATTGGCTTTAAAAGTCCATATGAAAATTGGGGCAAAATGCATAAGGTTAAAATCTTCAATAATAGAGAAGATAAGGGAACGAATTAATGGGAGGGAGGTAGCCTATTTATGGTTTCACTAACTAAGCTTCCACCTCACCCCTCCTCCACCTCCCTCCCCCCCCCCCCCCCCCCCCACAACTACCACCACCATCATCATCATCATCCAAGGTAGTTGGAAGCTATGAGGTCCATTGACCTAGAAGATGCTTTGATGAGAGCACAATCACTTGTGGCTACTCTTTCAATGTAGTACAATAGATTCAATAGGTTTTCCCATGCCAAAAGAGTGGGGAGAAATCGCGGCAATGACAACAATAGTTATAGCATGAATTGCCAAAGCATTTAGAAAAGGCATTCAAGACAAGCAAATGTACGATGCCATGGCTAGCAACTTAGCACTAGATAAATCTAGCCTCAATGAGGTCTTGGATGAAGCCATGCACATTGATGACTACATAGAGAGAGAAACCATGACTAGGCTAGAAAGCAATGTCATATTCATAAGGAGTAGTTCAAAACTTATCACGATATAAGACCTACTCACCGCTTTCAAACAAGAGCAAATTGAGATTGCCAAACAGGCTACTGCCTTGAAACAACCACCACTGTATTGGCAAAATATCTAGTGTGCAATGGGGAGGCAATTATCTTCCATTTGAATGTTGATGGCCTCCTCCATGAGTTTGCATGAACTCTCAACACCTTGGGTATGAAGTAGCTTACTATTGAGTTCCTAGGTACTTGCCATATCCAAACTTGTACAACAATAATGCATATCCATAATAAAATAGGGTATTTTATTATTCTAGGCCTCTACAACTAGCCTTGTGAGCTCCCTTGATCAAAACCCACATGTAGGAGTGGAAATTAACCCTTTAGGCATAGCTCAAATCCCAACTCTAATTATCACTCATACTCCAAGTGACACTCTAGTCCATCATGTGGAACATTGATTGAGAAGAAAGAATACATTAATCCATACATCATAGAATGGTAGCTTAAGATAATAGAAAAAGTTAAGAAATGGATGCAAGAAGCCTTGAATAACAAAACAAGAGGCAAACACCCCTTTTGAAATGATAGTGATAGGATTATCTAGCATATCACCATTGTGTTCCCTAGAACAAGAGCATGATATAAAGAAACTAGCATTAGACCCAACAACTATATTTTGGAAAATGACAAGAAAGTCAACAATCATACATGATATAAACCATTGGTTCTATTGAAATGAGATAGAACTTGGCCTTCTTGCCAGATTGGCCTCAACCAATATGACAATGTTGCTACGGTTACTGCTTTGGAGTAGTCTTAACCTTTGGAAGGTATTCAAACATTGGATAGAGGGAAGGATAGAACCATAGAAACCAATACTCCACATAGTACAAAGGAACAACATAAGCATTGAAGCACCAACCCCTTCTCTAGGAGCATTAGGAGCAGCATGTCATGGGAGAGAGCTTGTCATGGGAACTCGAAAATTTTGAGATGCTTTGCTCTTGCTAGTGACATTTGATTAATTTAAAAATCAAATGTGTAATGTTGTAAGGCACATGTGATACACATGGCAGTTATGTCATGGTAGCAAACTAAGGACCTCGAGGAAGTAATGAATGCTAAAGGCAAAAGTTGTGACAAGTTATGCCATATGAGTTTTGGGTGTGAGTTGGTCTCAGTTTGGCCTATGATAATTATTTGCCCATTAAGTGTTAGTGATGACACTAGAGATTAAGTATTAATTAATTAATTAATACCAATCTAAGTGACAATGAAGGTTGGGGACCACTTGGGGTTGCAAATGGCCTAGCTAATAAAATTGTGGATGGGCATCTTTAATTTTGGGTAAGGCCAAAAGGATTGAAATTAAAATTTAGAATTAATTAATTGGTTGGAAATTGGTAGAAAATGGGATAAGAAAGTTGCCACTTGGGCAAAAATGCCCATGCAATGGTAGAGAAGGGTATTTGGGATTGAGAGAGACTCAATTAGTATGTATGCTGCTTGGGAGAGAGGAGGTACTATTGATCTAATTTTGGAGCAAAAAAGAGCCATTAGAGGTAAGAAAAAAACTACCAAGAGGCTCCCAGAACTAGATGATTGCATTTAATGCAACAAGAACATCGAGCGGCATCATTTTGGTGGCCTCAGGATAGTAGGTGGTAGCTCCATTTGCTGATCTGATAGGGCAACAACCAGTTTTGAGGGTCTCTCATGTGAAAACTCTAACTTCTCTCTCATCTCAACATTCTCTCACCTTCTCCAACCTATTCTCTGAAAATCCCAGCATTTCTTAGCTAATTGAAGGTGTTCTTAGTCAGATTTGTGGACGATAGCAATGAGAATTTTGTTATAAACTAAAATTCATTGTAGAAATTAGGGATTAGTAGTCACCTTGGGATCCATTCCATTAGTCAAATGTATGGTACATTGAAATTAGGAGAGTTGAAATTCAAGGAATTATTAAAGATTTCAGATGCCAGCCCATTCCATTCGATTTGGGTAGCATTTGGCTAGTTTGTGGTTCCATGCCATTAGTCAAATGTATCATACATTGAAATTAGGAGAGTTGAAATTCAAAGAATTATTAAAGATTTCATATGCCGGCCCATTCCATTTGATTTGGCAGCATTTGGCTAGTTTGTGGTTCCATTTGTATAAGTCCTGGGTGAAGATCAAGGGGCAATTAGCCCGAGTTACTTATAGATCATTTGTGACAGTAATGGATCAATGGAGGAGATAAAGATATCTCAATTTATACTCCTTCTAATAGCAATACAAATTAAAGAATATCGCAAGGAGCACCAATTTTGGGGGACCAATAGGGTGTTCAATGTCCAAGATTATAATTGTGACGTGTGTATTTCAGTTTATATTCATTTCTTAATTGTTATAATTAAGTACACGATTAGATCTTACCGTCCTCTCTAAGAAGAAAGGTTGGTTTCATGGTTTTGTTATTGGGATAATACTCAATCCTTTGATTTAGTGAACTTGAGGCACCTGATTGCAAGTGTAGTGGGAGCTCACACTCAACCGCCAAGACCCACGGACCACTTATTCTTTCAAGCATTTCAAGTGAGCACAAATGGCTATCTCTCACCTAGCCAATGCCCCTTTGATACTATGGGGATATAGTGAGCTTACCTTGACGCCAGAACGAGTAGCCTCCTCCCTCAAGCAACCCGGTAGCTCCATGATTCTAGATGCGAGTTCAAGAACCTCAAACTCCACCTTCAAGCTCCATCCTCCATAGCCACACGTGACAAGAGAAGAGAACCCTCACACCCTCACACACTCACTCCCTCACACTCTCACACTCCCTCTCTCAAGCACACACAAGCAAGCAAGAAGGAGATAAGAAGAGAAGAAGAAGAGATCACATTTGCCACACACCAAAGAATGAGCTTCTCATTCACTTTTTGAGTTTATATACAAAAACCTAATCCCTTTTGGGCGATCATCCCTTTTTTTACATGGCTGGCCATGCCCTAGGCCCTCTTTCCTATTGTCCTCCAATCTTCCTTTCTATCGCATGTCTATCCTTACACTTTGTAGATAAGGGAGCATGGCACTCTTTTACAAAAGTTTCAGGGGCACCTTGCATTTAAAAATGCACTTTTTCCTTTGACTTAGCTTTTGAGGCCGCCCTTATGCTTTCGGTTGTTTCCCTTCCTACTTCTTTCATTGTGTCGGATTTCCTTCTGGGCTACCTCTTTCAGCCTCCCGACTTGCGCTTTTCCACTTGTTCTGCTTTTTCTTACGCTAAGATTAACATTACCCCCCTTCTAGTTGAGTGTCAGTCCCATGGCACTAATGGGTAGTTGTTGGAAGGTGGGATGGGTGTAGCCAAGAGGCCTTTTGAGTTTGTATACAAGCCCTTGTTGAGGATGGTGTTGGATGGATTTGCCCTTGAAATTGAAGATGAAGTTGGGGCAGGTCCCTCCCTGATGCTGACGGTGGGTTGATTGGTCCTTTGAAATTTAAGATGGTGTTGGACGGATTCCCCTTGGAGAATGGTGACTGGACGGATCTATCCTTGAAATTGAATATGGTGTTGGATGGATCCCTTCTCTTGACCGCTGAGGTCGATACGATGCAATCTTAACCTAGCTTTTTTCTATTCCCTTCAAGTTGCCTTATCCCTTTACCTATGTCCGTTTGGACATTACAACTTGCATAGGATGGAGCTTGGCATTTTTATAAAATGAATTACATTGCACCCCACACTTTCCTTGCGAGAGCCCTTGGAGGTTCTCCCTCATCCTTGAGAGAGCATTGCTAAAACATTTGGTGCTTCCCCACGTTCTTTTTGAGCACCTTGCTAGAATCTTCGGAGAGCACCTTGCTTTCTCCTCCACTTTTCCTGCAAGGGTAGAATGAGCTTCTTCACTCACTTTTTGACTTGGGTTTGGTCCTCCTCTGATTTGTTTCAACTTCATGGTGACATGTCATGTAACATTACCCCCCTCTTAGACGAGTGCTAGTTCCATGGCACTTGCGGTTTTGAGTTGATGAAGATTCGGTGATTTAAAAGGTGATCATGGGAGTTGACGATGATGGGGTCTCATGGGGATTGGTCATGGGAAGAAACTAAGCAACCAGTTGAGGTGGTGGAGGTCGAGAGCGAATTGAGTGGATGATGGGGCCTCCGAAGTCTGTGGGTTGTAGCATTTGTATTTCCTAAAAAGAAAAGAAGGTGCACTACCTGGGGGTATGTTTACCTCACCGTGTGGTGCATTGTGCTCATGCTAGTGGAACTGGGAGTTGGGTCATACCACATGCAAGCCTCCTCCCATGCTCGAGGACCCAATTTGTGCATAAGGGTGGTGCAATGAGTGTGGTTTAGGAAGACAGGTCTAACCATAGGTGTGGGTGACCTCCCTAGGCATATTGTACTCTTGATGTGCCCTAGGCGTGATGTGGAGAATCAAAATGGAATAGGGGGTTAGGGACAGAGCCAACCGACCGAAGCCACCGGACATTTCTAACTTGAGGACCCCTAGGTGCAGTGACTGTGACCTACGTGCAGTGCATTTCTCCCTTTTTTTTTGGGTGCATCATTGATCTAGCCATTGCATAGATATCTTTGCCAATGTTGAGGTCAAAGAAGAGTGGTGGGAAGTGGCATTTTTGTAAAGTAGGGTCTTGTCTTAAAAACCTTCTACTAAGGAGCCACGTCATGCTGCCCCCTTTCAAAACTTGGCCCTATGTCTTTAGTTGGCCTTTGCCTCTCTTCTCCCCTGTGCTCTAGTGTCTTGGCTTCTTTGGGCCCTACAGTTTGAAGTTGGACATGCAACCCATGTCTTAGAGCCGTGCTGAAGATCTCCAACTTTTTCCTTAATGACTCAATGGCCTCCTCTTCCTTAGATTGCATAGCATCCAAGAGAGTGTGGAGGAAGGTGCATTGTTGGGCTTCCAAAGTCATTGTGTAGCCTCTGCCCTACTCTCTACTAACACCTTGTTGCCTTCTATAAGGGCTAGCCGACATGCTAAGTCTCTCACCCTTTCTTTGCTCCTGTCCACCCATTCATCTACTCTTTTCTTCATTTCTTCTAGGCTTTCATTGTGCCTGTAGGCTAACACCCTTAGCCTCCTCTCCTATTCCTTGATTTGTCTTTCCAAGCGTTGTTGCTTTTCAAGCTCTAAGGCCATCATATTTTTCAGATATTTTAAGTGCTTTTGGCGTTGTTGGCTTCTCTCTTTTTTTGCTGCTGCTAGCTGCTCCGTGGCATTTTGTATATTTTCATTTTCCTTATGTAGGTATTTATACAACACTACTAGCTCATCATAAATGACGTCGGGCTAGTGCTTGGACCTTCGCATTTGGGTGGACTCATGGCAGCCACCTCTTCTTCCCTTGAAGGCTGCTCCATTGAGAGGTGGATGGCAAGGGGGGCTATGTATTCTTCTTCCTTCCTCCTTAACTCCTCTGCCTCTTGCTCTGCTTTCCTGCTCCTTTCCTCTTCGGCCTTCCTGGATTCCTCCTTTATTCTTTTTGTCTCCTCCTCCTCTCTTCCTTTTCTTCTTTGTTCGACACTTTTGGACTCCCTTTGGGATTTTGTCATATCTTCTTTTTCTTTCATCTTGCTCTCATCTTCGACCTTCTTTAGTGGAGTTTTTTTCTTTGATTTCTTGGCCGCTTCCTGGCTAGACGATGCTTGCTGCTCTCCTTTCTCGTCACTTACTATTCTTTCACTGGATTGTTTTGGTTCCTAATATGGAGGCGACCTATAAGGTGTTTCATCAATTCCTTCTCCTTCTCCATGTTCTTCCCCCAAGGCTTCCTTGATGATAACAGTTTAGCCACCAAACTTGATGGTTGAGGCCTTTGAGGACGATGCCTTTCTTGTTGCCTTAGAAGCAGGGGACTCTCCTCTTGCAGGCCTACCTTTTCTCCATGTACTTGCTTCACAAGTTGCTTGATGGTGGTTGGCTCTTCCATTATGATGTCTTCCAAATTCAGGATGTGCTTGAATTTGAATTGGCTGTAGACCCTTGTTTCCACTGAGAGGGTGTACTTCGCCTTTTCCTCCTCCAAGAATGACAGCTTGTTGGTTTTCTCCTGTCTTGCCATTGTAGGTGCTTGCCATGAAGCCATGCTCACGATTAGTTGTCTTAAAACAAATTCTCGCTGAAAGATTATGTGCTTATGGGCAATTGAAATGCCTAAGTATAGAAAGAAACTTTTCCTTTAGGCAGTTCTATCCACTTTCAAAATTTTATGACACTTTTCCTCAATCACAAGTTGATTTTCATCCACTCTTTTTCGCTTTTGGACATTGATTGAGGCTTTTTTATCCTTGCATGTTTCATTCACCTTGCATGTTTACATGTTTGTTTACATGCTTGATTCACCTTACACCCTCCCCTTTGGAATTGGGAAGAATCCTTCTTAGGATTAAGGTTTGAGAGGTCAAGGGTATTCAACTCATGCTTGCAGTGTTTTACTTTTACACGAGCCAATCATATAAGTTTGGGTTTTACTCTAAATTAGCATAGCAGTCCATGTCGAAAGGACAGATGCCTACTTGAGTGATGTAGGTGAGAACATCTGTGAGAAGTCATCGGAGTCAATTCGACTGGCAATGTGTAACTCCTCCTCAAATAGAATGCGATCTAAATATGGGTGGGTTAGGATGTGCTCTTCTAGGGGGGTCAATTACAAATAGTAGTCGATACCCTATAGGAGACTAGAGCTACATAAGTGGGGTCATACTCTAAGGTTGTGATGGCACGTCGTTGCTCAGCGTTGGTCATGATTTGGCAGCCCTCTTACTCCCATTGAAGCCAGAGAGCATACCATTTTATTAAGAAAGAGGAGTCAGAGTCAGCTAGCTTTGCCAGCATTTCTAGCTCTTGGCTTGTTGCAACGACTTTGGTCTTGCAATATGATGGGATTAGCCATTGTGTGCAAGATTGCGCTCGAGAGATCTCATTGTCAACCAGTTCCTTGGATGCCTCGGGAATCTTGATGAACACAAACTTATAGTTCTCCCAAGTTCATGGCAAGGAGCGCACTTCCATCATTAATGTCTTATCGAGGAGGCCTAAGTCCAACCGTTCATAGTTCCTTGCTAGCATGGTGAATGTGGCACCCAAGCATCTGATGCAGGTGACTAAATCGTCCCCCATATTTGCGGCTAGGTCCTGGCCATTGTAAGGATAGATTTACACTTATATGAGGGGTTGAGGTCTGCAGAGGTTGGGGTTTGGTTGAGCTTGATAGCTCAAGCTCAAACAATGTATGTGCATAGACTACAGATCTTTGAATAAGATCACAATCAAGAATCATTTTCCTATCCCAAGGATAGATGATGTCTTGGATAAGTTGCAAGAGGCTAGTATCTTTAGTCGCATTGATCTCAAGAGCGACTATCACCAGATACGGATAGCACCTAAAGATGTTCATAAGATAGCTTTTCGTACGACATTTGGACTATACGAGTTCTTAGTCATGACATTTCGTTTGACTAATACACCCACCACATTCAATCGAATGATGGAGAGAATTTTTAGACCTCACTCAAAGTTCACATGTGTCTTCTTTGATGACATTCTAATATTTTCACAGTCTGAAGAAGAGCATAGAAAACATATATCTATTGTTTTTCAAGAGCTTCGCAAGCATAGACTACATGTCAATGCTAAGAAGAGTGAATTTTTCCTTTCGGAAATTCATTACTTAGGCCATATTGTTTCTCACAATTTGGTGAGAATGGATCTTGAGAAGATTCGAGCCATTGTTGAATGGCCTACACCTACTTTTGTATATGGAGTTAGAAGTTTCTTGGGCCTATGTTCATACTATAGGAGATTCATACAAGGTTTTGCGTATGTTGCATCTCCTCTACATGACCTTACTAAGAAGCAAATGCCTTTTTGCTGGGGATCAATGCAACTACAAGCCTTTGAAAGAATTAAGTTTCTTGTGATTCAAGAACCAATTCTCATAGTTCAGGATATTCAAAAACCTTTTGAAGTTCACTACAATGCTTCTAAGATTGCATTGGAGCTGTGCTGAACCAAGAGCATCATGCAGTAGCATTTGAGGAGCCGACGTCTCAAGGACCATGAGCTACATGCTCCAGTATATGAGAAAGAGCTTATGGCGGTGGTACATGCTCTTCAAGTATGGAAACACTATTTACTTGGTGCAGATTTTGTTATTAAAATAGATCACCAAAGTCTAAGATACTTCCTCACTCAGAAGAAGCTCTCAGAGAAATAGATGCGTGGGGCAAATTTCTTATCTATGTTTCATTTTCAAATCCTTCACACATCTAGAACTAAGAATGTAGTAGCAGTTGCTCTATCACGACGACCTCGAGTGAATGCAATCACAACTGTTTACCATAATGAGTTCATGGATTTACCCAAAATGTATGCAACTGATTCCAACTTCTCAACCATATGGGATCAGCTTAACTCAGATCAATTGATTGCACCTTACTTGATTCGAGATGGTTATTTGTATCATCATCAAGCAATTTGTGTAGCATTACCATTGTGACACAAGCTAATGGATGAAGCACATGATTGCACCTTACTTGATTTGGGATGGTTATTTGTATCATCATCAAGCAATTTGTGTAGCATTACCATTGTGACACAAGGTAATGGATGAAGCACATGCATCTCCATATGCTGGACATAGGGGTATTCTACCCACTACTCAAGCATTGGAAAGATATTTCTTTTGGCCCACTCTTAGAGCTGACATTGAAAGATATGTCCGCGAGTGCAAGATATGCCAAAAAGTAAAGTATGATATGCATAAACCACCTAGTCTACTGAAGCCATTACCTATTCCCAATGAGCCTTGGGAAAGTATAGCCATGGACTTTATCATGGAGCCTCGCACACAAGCAGGCAATGATGCAATCTGGACTATCATTGATAGATTCAGTAAGCAAGCTCACTTTATACCCGCGCGAGGGAGGAAAGGGATAGAAGGTCCCTGAGCGATTTCATCTGCATGATGTCAAGCCTATTAGTTGTCCTTTGCCTTCTCATGTGAAGGTTAGTCAAGCTAATTATCCGTAGTCTAATTAGCAAAAAGCTGAGATATCCAAGGTCTCTTATGCATCCGTAGTGGGTAGTTTTATGTATACCATGATAGCCCTGACATAGCATTTGCAATGGGAGTTGTGGCATGCTATATTGCTACTCCTAGTAGATGGTATTATGATGTTGTCAAGGGTATCATGAGGTACCTGAAGCAAGTAGCAATTGTATGGTTACCTGCTGAACAGACCAGCTTTGACAAACTAAAGCAAAGCTTAGTATCAGCACACCCATCCTGAAACTTCCTGATCTTAGTAAGGAGTTTGAAGTGGTAACTGATGCTAGCGCACTTGCTTTAGGATGTGTACTTATGCAAGAAGGTCATCCCGTAGCATATTCTTCAAGAAAATTGAAGAGCCATGAAATGAATTATGCTACCCACGACCTTAAGTTGTTGGTTGTCATCCATGCTCTCAAACTTTGGAGACATTACTTTCTAGGTAACAAATTTTCCTTAGTAACGGACCACAAGAGTCTTAAATGGATCTTCACCCAGAATGAACTCAATATGAGGCAACGTCGATGGATCGAAGTGCTAGGACACAAGCTTTAATCATGAGGCCATACCCAAGTACACAAAGATAATTGAAAGGAGTCTCAACCTTCTTCTTAAAGAAGAAAACACAACAACCAGTATAAGGTGACGATCGTATTGGGATCTATAGAGATGATGGCGAAGATGATAATAATGTTGATGATGGTGATCCCCTTCTCTTCTCCCTTAATCTTCTTCCATCTCCTCTTTCTTCTCCTCTCCCTTTTTGCAATCCTATTAAGTTATGTGGTTGCTCTCCTTCTTGCTTTGAAAGCAAAAAGTGAGGATCTTTTTTTTTTCTCTAAAGCAAAATCAATAAAACTATTCTTTCTTAGCACATTGCACTAAATCTTTACAAAAGCAAAATCAAAAGGCAAAGGCTCCTCTCCTTGTCCTGCAGATACAATACAATTAACTACTCATGATACCTTGAAAGGATACACAAATCAAGCTTTGATTCCTCACTATGCTCACTCTTCAATGACCCTCAAATCACAAACCCATACATTGAAATTCTTTTATGTACAAGCTCACGTATCTATAGTTTCTCCATTTCATTATCAACAAGTCCTATACATGTGGTTAAGTGTATTCTATGTAATGGAGTTTTGTGGGTTTGCAGTGAGTTATCTAGAGACATTGAGACTTACATTTTGTGGGTGTTTTTAAAAATATTTTTTGAGTTTTTATGTGGTTTTTTCCATTTTCTAACCTTTAATCCTATCATAATCTAATCAAAACACCACGTAAAAATCAAAATACAGAGAAAATAACCAATCTATCAATATCAACTTGATCTAGCCTTCTTAATCTAGCTATCAATATTTGAAAGTACCTCTACCCTAATGAGTCTGCTATGTTATTGTAAGATAAGAGTGTATGTATCTCAATAGTTGGTTCTCTCTTCATCTCAACAATAAATGCGGAGCTTTTTGCTCAATGGCAAGACTTTGATAAGACTCTTATTATTTGAAGAGCTCCTGCTATGTTGCATATGCTATCTCTCACCTAGCCATAATACACTTCCTCTATCCAATACACACTCTTTGATCTACCAAGAAAACAAATTCACGATTAGATTTAAGATGTAGTGAGCTCATCTACTTACCTATCTCATTGTAGTCTTCATCACTTTGATGGGCTTGCAGGTAGATCCATGATTCAAATGTTGCCTCTTGATTCACTATAGCTTCAACTTAGTCCACATATTCTTCAAGTGATTATGAATGAAGAGAAGAAGAAGGAAATGGCACAAGAGTTGGATAGTAGCTTCTCCAATGGCCCCTCACTCTTCCTTACACACACGTACATACACATGCACACACATATATAAGATGCTCCAATGGATAAGATGTAAGTAAGAAGAAGAGCTCTCAAAGTTGGTACATACAAGAATAACATTCAAATTTCAACCTTTTATACATGGACTCAAATTTTAGGGTTTTCCCCTTAAAAATTGGTCTCTTTATTGGGCTCTTGACTAGTCCTTATGTTACATGCACATGTTTAGAGATTTAATATTTGACTCTCTCCTAACTAAGAAGTGACAAAATCCTCAGTGGCTCTTGAGTAATACAACTAAAGTATAATGACATTTTGAAAATTAAGTATTCTTAATTTGGTTTGATGAAGATCTTGTCACATCTGTCTATAGAATTGATTCTTATCAATTTTATACTTCTTTTTTCCTTCAACTTTGCTCTTCGAAAATAAGGCTAACAAGCCAACTATGTTGTCATTGACATCGATGTTTATGAGACCTTGAGCTTCAATTGCTCTTCCATACCAAACACTCTTTTTTTCTCCTTTGTGGGCAAGGTCTTGCTTCTTGACCAGTGACAATCTTCAACATATTAGTAATCATTAAAAGTGTTTGCATTCTAAACTTCCATGCATTGTAGTTGGTCTTGTCAAGTTATTTGCATCACCAAGTAAGGGCATATCACTTGGAGCCATTGTGAAATGAAGTATGTGATGTTTTGAGTTGAGATATTGTTAAGCATTGTGAAATGAAGGATGTGATGTTTTGAGTTGAGATATCATTAAGCTTTCTATGTACACTCAAAGACTTGCACAATTTAGAGTTCAAAATACTTACTCTATTATCATGTTAGAAAGGTGGTCATAGACTAGTTATCGTTGCAAATAGTCACTACTAATGTAGCAAATCAACTAGAGTTGCATATAAACCACCTAATGGCTTGATCTTAGACTGAGCTCTAGTAAATACAAGTGAACCAAAAACTAACGAATAGAATGGAATGATTCAGATAATGAGACTGAAGTATAGAAAGCTTGTATTGCAATAAGACTACAACAATTTGAGTATATTATGCAATAGGCTTAACAAGAAGGAGAATTGATTCAATCCTTGATATTGAACTAATAATCCTCACACTAGCTCACTTTCAACTTAGATTTCTCTAGTTGTATGTTTACATTAGCTATATACATGGGTTTATATAGTACTTAGTAGCAAACAATCTACTTGAGATTTCTAATACTTGGGGTTGATTGAATAGATAATATCTTTTTGGCAAGGAATAGATGAATGGTCAGATTTTGTACAAATTTTAATCATATCATGGGCTACAACTTTACATTTCAAGTTAGGTTCAAATTCTGAATTGTTGAGAGATATTAGTTACTCAAAAGTGGCTACATTTCTATTTACAATTGTCATGGAAGCTTGGACTAAGTTTAGGATATTCTATAGTTTGATTGATGTTATACCATATCCATGATCGTGTTAAAATTATCCCCTAATGATTAAGCCTCTAGCTAATGTCGCTTTCACATGCACATTTTATTTACTTGTATGTTAGTTACAAGAGATTACTTGTATGCTAGCTAACAATCAACTGTATGCTAGTTAATAGTCACCTATTTTATTAGTTTAATAGTCACTTGTATGCTAGCTAAAGTCACCATAGTCATCGTAAGATATCTTGTAGTCACCACAATCATGTATACGCTAATTTAGCAGTCACCACAATCACTTGTAATCTACTATTACTAGGTATAATTTTATCATAAAGTACACAAAATTGAGTTCAAATGGCTACTAATGCTTCAAATTGTGTATACTTATAATATTAAATTGTTCTCCCATACATACTTACATCATATAGAGCTAAATAAAAAAGTAGCCCTACTTTGTTGGGTAGAAGGACTCTTAGGTGGTACTAAAATTCCACTATTTTGGTAGTCTTGAAAAGTGGTCCCGAAAGGGGTTTCTTCCTTGCCCAAAATCTTTTATAAAAGGATTTAATTGGATAAAATATGGGACTATGAGTTACTCATGGCATGCAAAGATGGACACTTGGAATGATTGCCTATTAAGGTAGCTTTAGGCTGGGTTCAGAGACGGAGGCGGTAGCACTGCAAACCATGATCAACCTTCTGCCTCCTTTGTGTGAACAGTGAAGCCTAAGGCATAGTGTGCTACAAGAAGGTAAAGAGAGGTTTTTTCTTAGTGCCAAGGCTCTTCCGAGGAGGAGGGGTCGGTAGAAAGAGGGTGGGTTCGACGGAAAGAGGAGGGAAGTCTTAGCCATTTGGGGGATGCCACATCAAAAGCACGCCCCTTTGATATATCTTTGCCGCTGCTTGTCTGAACCCACCCTTGGTACCTCTCATCTCCAATTGAAACAACCTCCCGCATATGTTTGAGCTCTTACTCTAAATCCCCCAAACACCCTCCCCCACAACCCTGCGACTCTGTGTGCTTTGTTCATGCCTACAATAGAGCTCACTTTTTATTTGTTTAGTATGGTGTTCATATTTGTATTTGTGTCTTTAATCTATTGTAATGATTTCCTATGCACACTATTGTAGTTTTTTCTTGATGATGAATTAATTGATTGGTGGTGCACTTAAAGGTACACTAAACATTTGAACTATTAGAATATCTTTCTTCCTCTCCATTCTACCTCTCCTATTACCTTCCATGTTCTTCTCCTTCCCAATGATAATTTCTCTCCCTTAGTTGAACTAATTGATAATCCAATGCATCTATTCTAAACTATTGACCCATCAACACGAATAATTTTGGGGTGGAAAAATCGATTTGTAGAGATCCTTTCTTTAGTATATGATGATGTTGAGTGTGGATTGAAGATGCTTGAAAGTTCTCATCTCCTTTATAGATTATTCAATCTCTCAATGATAAATGTGTGAATATTGATGGTTAACAAGTTTTCTTTAAGTGGATGGTTTAGATCCAAGTCCAATCTAGATGTATTGGACTAATGGAAGATTATATTGGGGCTAGGTATGTGTTCGAGGATGGTGGTTTGAAGATGATGCTAATTAAGAAAGGTAGATGGCTTCAAAAATTTTCATCTTCCTTGTCTTTTTCAAAGGTTGAAAGTACACTACTTAGCTAAGTGTGGGAATATATTGAGTGCTTGCTTAATTAAAGTGTGTATTTTGAGTCTCAAAAATGTGATTTTTGGTATAAATTGAGATTAGTTGGATTAAATATGTGTGATGGAGTGTGGAGTAGTTGGAGATATTTAACTCTCATCGGTTTAATATTTTTAAAAGCTTAAAAGTTGAGTTTGTTGTGTTGTGTATGGTTTTGTTTGATTCTATATGGCTTTATAAAGGTATTGTTGTCCTTTATTTTGGATAGGTAGAAAGTAGATGAACAATTTAGACTATTGATTTGTGGTTTTTTGACATGGTTTGATTGATTGACATGGCTTATATTCTTAGTTATTAGTTAGTTAAGTTTCGATTAGTTTCTCTTTATGCTTTTGTGAGGTCTTATAAGTATTTGTGAGATTTTGTATAACTTTATAGGCTTCTATTTCTCGGATGATTATGGATTTTAACCTCTTGAAAATAATAGATTTACACTTGTTTGTGGCTAGCTAGGTCATAGTATACATGGGTAGTGGCCCACATACATGTGCTCGTATGTTGGGTAGGTGATGAAATGGGCAAGGGTAGATAATATGGCTAAAGAGCCATGTGGATAGTAGTCTTATGTGGGAAAGATTCACATGGATGGCAATGGTGGTTGATCATGGCATATAGGGTTTTAGGTAGGAGAATGTAGCCTTTAGGAAAATCAACAATTGCAAGGAAAAAAACACAACCAAATCATGACATTTTTCCCAAGGTATAAACATTATATATTTAATGATGCAACACTTAGTTAAAGTTGGACTCCTTCAATTGTTGAAGTGATGAATCCAAGAGAATAAAAAAGTGTTGGGATAAATATATCCAAAGTTTAATGAAAGCAAATTGCTAGCAAACTACAAAGGTCAACATGGTTGAAATATAATAAGCAAATGCATATTCTTTCTCTCTCAATTCATGCCTATTGTGAGGTGCTTATGAAGGCTAACAAACTAGAAGATGACTTTTGAGAGTGCCTCTATAAAAAGAAGAGAGATTACTGATTATTTTGTTATGCTTTTTGATTAGGAGTAATTGTGAGAAAAGAGACAACCAACTTTATCAAAAGATTGCATTTGTGAGAGAACATGTGACACGAAGATTAAGCATATAATTTAGTGCCATAAATAGAATTTTAAAAATGGATTCATTTGATGTTTCTCTTTCTTTATATTGAGAATATTATTATGCTAAAGAAGGTAAAGATGTGCAATAATAAAGATACATTTGTGGGGGACTTTGCAAAGTTGCGATACTTTGTGCTACGTAGTTCCAGTGGTTGTTCTTTAACTTGGTTTTGCACATTAAAGAGATGAATGTGGTGGAAGTGTATAATACAAGCTAGGCTTTCTTGTGGTATTACCTCATTTTTCTTAGTGCTCTCTAGAGAGCTCCATATAGTTCTAGCTAATAGTACTTGTATGTGTAATGGTGTCCATGAAGCATTGAACCGTTTGCCAAAAGGCTCAAACATAATCATGTTGATGTATAACCACTCCATGAACTAGCATGTTCAAAAGTTGCAATTGAGTGAACCTACTAGATAAATCTCTCCTATGCTCAAAAGGAGCATAGTAGCAAGATGCACATAATCATGAAATGAAGCATGGTACTTGCATAGAAGCACAAAGTGGCCATACTTTAGTGCAATTGAACAAAAGAGCACAAAGGAGTATGATAGAGTATGATAGATTACATAGCCAGTAGACAACCCTCAAGGATGTTCTACATCTAAATAATTCATTTTATTTGACAACAACAACATAAAATACTATGAATCACATGATGGTGCCATTTAGATTACATAGTTAAGAGGGTTTAACGTGATAGTAATAGCACACAAGTAGACATAGTATCCTATTTAGAGAAGTAGAAGGATTTTCTAGAGATGTCAAACTTTAGTGGAACACTTTTATAGATCATGAAGTGGAGTTTGAGTTGTCTTGTAGGACTAGTGTGGGTTTATGCACATTAACCAATAAGAGGTTGTCATAGTACCTAAATGTATGTGAACAACTAAAGCCCATGGGGATCCCTTGTGTTTTCCTTTTGATTTTGTGGGTAAGAGTGATAAAGGTGTTGCTATTGATCCTTGCATTAAGATGTGTACACACTTTATCATGAGTGTTGAATAAGGAGTTACTCCAAATTCCAATACCTTTATGAAATGATAAGAAGTTGTTTCTTTAACTTGTATGCCATTTTTATGATGATGCCAATAATAGTTTTGAGGCCATTCTATCCATTATGTGGGATGTTTTCACAACTTTTGTGATGTCTATTGAACATGTACTAAAAATTTCATTAAGAAGGTTGATAAATAACTCTTGGCTAGATTCGATGATCCTAAAAGATTATATATCCAAGCTAATAGGGTGGAAGCATGGTTAGGTGGTACCAAAAGGGGTGTAATTGATAGTCCTTTGGTAAGTGGTATATTGTGCCTATTGGTATGGGTCTTTAGGAAATAGTAGGGTCTTATTTTATTAAATTGCTTTAGTTTTAAAGAGGGAGATGTGCCACGAGCTACAATAGTTTCTCTCTAGCTTTTAGCAATGAGTATACCACCCCCTCCCTGTGTGTGTGTGCGTGTGTGTAAGTGTCTACTAGGTTACTTGGTTGGCCATGCTCTTGCTCATTTTTCCATTTTGCAGAGCAATTACCTTGCTAAAGCTCTAGTTCTCTCTCTCTCTCTCTCTCTCTCTCTCTCTCTCTGTGGAGTTTCCTTGCCAAGAACATACTCAGGCTTCCCTTTGGGTATCCAACCAAAGCGCAATGGGTTTCCAAGCATGGATATGTAGGAGTTCTATCAACCTCACTTGCAAAGTGATCAAGAAAATCATGGACACAATGTGCAGTGTCAAGGAGAGTTATTCATTTGTTCGATTTCGGGCAATCAATATGAAGGCTTGAGAGTAATGAGAGAGTATTGGGCTACAAAGCAAAGAGAGCATCAAGATAAGTTAAAGAATATGAGGGTTGAACTGACATTCATTGACAATAGGCTAAAGAAGAAGATATGCAAAAATATGGCAAAGAGCTGGGTTAGACAAACGAAGGGCATGGACATGGATACACAAAAATAGATATTTAAGAAGCTCCTACAACATCCTAAATTTAGGAAATTATAGTGTGACAAAGCAAAGTTCAATCAAGGATTTATTATCAACGTTCCAAGTACATTAGCTCAAGTGAAAATACCAAAATCAAACAACGAGCTCTTCCTAAACCAGTCAATGGTATTGAGCATACTCAATGGTGAAGGACTTGCATATAATAGTGGAGTACATAGACCTATAAGCATAGTAAATACAATAAAAGTTTTGGGAGTACACTAACAAAATATGCTTGTAGCCAAATCATGATTGTAGTTGGATGTCCATGGAGTTTTGCCTTGGAGACATGCCATAGAAGAACACCTCAAAGTTACATAATAACAAATGATATCGAAGGCATGGTATGCAAGTTTTGGAGTGTAGAGATGCGTGTATCACCCAATCAAAAGAATGTTTACTAAAAAAGAATTGGATGACTAGTAGTTGTTGTGCATTCTATTCACTTGCTTGATGAGCCTTAGGTGCATATCATGTACATATTGGCCTGATTTATATTGTAACAACAATGATTAAAAGTACTTCCTAAATATTCTTTATGTTGGTAAAAGGCATGTTGCAATAGCTGTGTTCTTCAAAGGAAAAGTTCTCTATATTGGCAAGCACTTTTGAATGCAACATCACTCTTAAGACTATTATTACTTCAGATTTTGTGTGTGTTAACACTTTAGGTCATAGAAGTTGTCATTTTGGAGGAAAAACACTTCCATATAAAATAACTCTTTCTTCTCAAGAAAGCACTTCCTCTTGTGTGAAGCTATTTGCTATGAGGGAAGTACATTTTGTTATGAAAAACAAATTTAGAACCACTACAAAAAAGGGCTATCTAACGTGCAAAGCACTTTTAGGATTAAGTACCTTGACTTATCCAAGCACTTTCTGCTCATACAAAGTGGTTTTTTGGAAGGCGCAAGCACTTTTTCTGCATAAAGTACCTTTGGGCTTATATTGTACATTCACTTTGTATTAGCACTTTTTGCTCATCCAAAGTGCTTAGTTTGCAAGGCATAAGCATGTTTTTAAGTTGGAAGCACTTCCAAGATTGCATGCACTATACATTCACTTTATATTAGTACTTTCTACTCAATCAAAGTCCTTTGTTGGAAGGCAAAAGCTCTTTTTATGTTGGAAGCACTTTTGGGATTACATGTACTCTACATTCAGTTTGTGTTCACTTTTTCTACTCTTAAAAAGTGATTTCTTGAAAGTAAAATCACTATAAAATATGAATGGGACTTTTCGATCTCAAAGCTCTATTTCCTTATGGCTTAAAGTTCATTTCTTTTTTGTTGTAATCAGAGATTTTTAAAAGATTTAAATCAATCCATCCCCATGTCCAGATTTCCTAAAGATGCTTTGAGGGATTGAAGCCTTTTTTCATAAGGAAATTAAAGGACAGGTATACATATTGCTTTATAGCCCATGTCCAGATGTTTTACGTCAAGGAAGCCCTCAATTACATGCGCAATAAACTTCATGACATAAGGTGCAATTGTACTTGCCTAGTGTGTTCCAAGATACCTGATAGTTCTGCTTGCATAGCAAGTGAGTAGGTCTACGGTAGTGTGACCCAACTGTGGGAGTCTTTGCTTTTCAACAAAGGAGAGCATTCCACATTCCACAACAAAAAATGCATTTTTAGAGCCAGAAAGCTCCATTTGTGTGAAAATGAGAAGGGAACACATCATTGCTACTACCTATGAAGGTGTTTGAAGAGTGTCCAAAGCAAACTGGAAAAGATGGTGTAAGATACACAAGAAGAGACCATGAGGCAGACAATGATGGTGCAAGGGGCACAAGAAAATATCTCAAGGTCATGCACATGAAGTGTCTAGATTTCATATCCTTCATGAAAAACAAGAATGGAAGCTTCATTATGCACAACTTTATCTTCAAATGGCAAGTACAACAATTTAAAGATGGCTTAACAGGGTTCCATGATGATGTCTTTTTTAAAGGGATCGATTTTGCAGAGAACTATACTTTCAAGGAGCAAAATGTGATTTAGCACATGCACTAGTACAGTGACCAGGTCACCAACTATGTCTATGTGAACAAGGATGTGAAAAACACATACCACTTTTATATTTTTGATGACAAAACACATGATATAATGTTTGTCCAGCATTGTTCGCTTCTTCATGATAGTTGGTTGAAGGAATAGGGATAGCAATTCAAACAACATTGGGTATGGTTGGATGGTTGTGCAGCTCAATTCAAGGCATGACGCCCATTCTACTTTGTGGCTAGATTTTTCAACATCACTAGATTAGAAATGCTATGGAGTTTTCCTTGCTTTGGGCACGCAAAGGGAGAACATGATGGTGCATGTGGAGTGATAAAATGAGCCCTCACACATGAGCAATTGAAACCAAATGGTTGCACCCTTAAATGTGCAATTGATTGTGTTGCTTTCCTGAAGGGTAGGTTCTCTTCCAATGATGTGCAAAGGGTTGTTTGGGAGATCAAGGAAGGGGAGATGTCTAGAGAAGACAACACTTGGGATTTCAAGCAAATAGACAAGTCTTGCTCCATGCATTTAGTAAATGGATACTCCACCACTGACATGCTTGCCATATGATATCACTCATTCTCATGCTTTTGTGATGAATGCATGGATGGGCGATGTGCCAGATGTAACAACAAGTGATATGTACTGAGCTAGGAATACCACAATATTGTGTCGTTGATTGAAGTTGTAGCAAGCAATAGTGACGAGGATGAGGAAAATTCACCCTTGTATACAGGGCACCCCGATGTCCTAAGTGATGTATTATCAGTGGGACATACTTTTGCTCTTAATGCAGAGGAAGATGTAAACTTCATCATCATCAAATGCACGAGTGTAAAGACTAGAATTGGAAGGGCACGATAGGAATTGGGGTAATGTTTTGCTTGCATGTGCAATGATCGTTGTTGGACACTATTATGAGAGATTGTAGGGTAATGCTTGGCGGCTACTGGTTGATAGTCCACATGTATTGATGTATTCACACATTGTGCATGCCATCAAGTTCGAGATGGATCCAATTCTAGGTGATGCAAACTTGTACACAATGGATGAGGAGGTTGAGGAGAATATTCACAATAGCATGCCTTTTGGCATGTAGCAATTTAGATAGCTCCTATCCACTCTCAATTTGTATTTCATTTTCAAGAAATAAAGCACAAAGTGTCACATATCTTGGCCATGTTAAGATGTCTCTATGGTGTTTCTTAACATACAAAAGCCTTTGTGCTATTCAGAAACTACTTTCTTTCCTAGGAAAAGTATTCCTACACTTCTCAAAGTGCTTCTAGCCTATCACAAAAAGTGTTTTCTTAGGGAAAGCATTTTTGGCACCACTAAAACTACTTTCTTTTCTAGGAAAAATTATCTTGCAGTAGTCAAAGTGCTTCTTGCCCAGTGTAGAAAGTGCTTTCATTTTTGGGGAAATCACTTTTTGCACTACTCAAAGTGCTTTTGGAACAGTGCAAAAGCTCTTGGGAGTTAAGAGAGATCTTTCCTTCCAAGGGAAAGTGCTTTGTCTTAGCACAAAGCGCTTTCATTTTTGGGAAAAGCACATTTTGCACTACTCAAAGTGCTTTTGGAGTAGTCCAAAAGCTCTTAGGAGTCAAGAAAGATCTTTCTTTCCAAGGGAAAGTGCTTCTACTAAACACAAAGTGCTTCTTTGCCATGGTAATAATTTTAACATGTACTCAAATGTAACTCTCATAGCCATAAATAGTTTGTTGAGTCAAAAGAAAGTATATATGCATCATTAGTGAATTGGATAGTGTCCACAAGAATATACATCCATTTTGTGTTGGAAAACACAAGGCAACACAAACTTGTATATAAGTATACACTCATTACTTGATCGACAAAATAATTAAGGGAGATATACCATGGTATTAGGGTTTAGGACCTATGATAGCTAATTCAATGATTTGTCTTTAGTGAGTAGGTTGCTTGTAGTTTATTTGAACCACTCTTTCTAGCCAAGTTTTGTCCCATGAGTCGTCGTTTGCATCTTGGCAATATTCACTTTGTGCAATTGGCGTGGATCCTCTTGTTGTCCCTAGTTGTCAACTTGTGCCCATTGTCTGGGCTTCATGGAATTCCCCAATTTGAATAACCGAACTCCAAGATCACCAAACATAATATTGTTCATTGTACCCACACTTTGATCTTTGACATTGAAGGCACCACAATGAAGGTGTCCACAGGATTCACAATCAATGTACTATCTTGATTAGACTATTGCATTAGTTCCCAAAACTGTTTCAGATTCTTGAAGAAAATTGGCTTTTTGGATGCAAAGGCTTTACTGGCAATAGTGCACCCTGCCTGCCCAATAACTCCCTTAATATGGTTCTTTGCTAAGGGAAATGCAACCTTAATGCTTTCTATGAGGTTGTCCAAATATTTACATGTACCACCATGGCAACCTCCAACAAGAAGAGGTCTCCATTGTTTTTGATGTAGAACCCATTTTTTCCATGATTCCTCATGCTAACACTAGGATTGGCTGTCCTTGGTGGCAACTAACCAAAAACAACTCATTCAATTCACATATGATCGTATGCTAGCTTATAAGAGACTCCTCACTAAAAGCAGGTGGTGTCTTATATATCGATGGTGTTTGGTTTATCTCCTCCACTTTGATCTCCTCCATCTTGATTCTCTCATCATACTAAATCCCAATAGAATGCATTAGGGCTCAAATAATTAAAGGGAAGCTTACAAACTAACAAGAGGCAGAAGTAAAATGATAGCTTCAATAAAATTCAACATTGATGTAAGAAGGAGACTATCGAAAAGAAACAGACAATTGACAAGATCAAGCAACACAAGGCTTTAAAAGAAGAGGACCCTTGCATTCTTAATATTAAAAGGAAATACAAGATAACATTAAGCATTATGCTCTTTTACATGCCCTGGCTTTGGGTAGATGAGTAGATGAGGTGGATACACAAGTGGGTGTATTACTTTTACTTTTCCTTGTTGGCGTAAGAACAAGCAAATGGCCCATGTTCTTATTTGCAGTCTCTGCCTTCTTTTCCTTCTTTTTTAGGGGTGTGCTGCCATTGGGGGTCTCAATGCCATGCTTCTTGTTTTTCAACCTTTGAGCCAGCACACTAAGCGTTTCATTCATTATATCATCCTGGGTCTATTCAGTACCTTGTTCAGGTTGCTCCCCAACATTTGCTTTTGCCAATTGTTTCACTTCTTCAGCACCAAGTTGCTCTCCACCACGTGTCTCTGCTTTCTTTGGTTGTTCCATCTCCACTTGCAAAGTTGTCTCCTCCCCCAATATTGGGACGTTCCTAAGTATCTTTTATTGGTTTTCTTCTATCACAGGTGGAGCATCACCTTCAACCCCTAAAGAGCTTGTAGAATTCCCATATCTTTTCTCATTCTCTAGTCCTTACTATCTACCTTAGTGAGCTTGTCAAAGCTAGCAATTGTGGCCTGCTCCTAGCAGGTTTTGGTCTCTTGCTTGAAATTGGTAGAGGACTCCATTGCAAGCCAACAAATAAAACAATCACTAATATGTTCAAACAAATGTACAACCCTAGCTTACGGCAAGTACACCATAAAGCTTACATTTTATTCGTGTGTGCCTTATGGCAACCTAAGTTCAAGCAACAGTTGTTGACACCCCAGCTTCACACAAGTGCGAAGTAGTATAGATGGTATCAATGAGAGTAAGCTAGCATGTACGTACCAACTACTTTTGGTGCCTCCAAGTGCAAGCCACAACCAGCACATTCACCATTGACATAAATTGCATCATGTGACATCAATGGAATAGGCAATGTGGGGGTAATGGTATACACTGCCGCCCTCCCTAAGCTCCTCAACAACGTGCTCTATAAACAAAAAGTGCATGATTGCATTCTTCTCTTTTGCTAAAGTAATCTCATAATTAAGTTGCACATATCATCATGGAGAGTGTGAGACACCAAATAAATGCTTCTTATAGGCTTGTAGTGAGCTCCACACACTTAAAATTGATTTCTAGTTTAACAAAGTGCTTGTGGAGAAAAAAATACAAAAGTGATATATCCTTTCAAAAAAATAGCTTTTGGTCCATAAAAATAACTTTTCTCTAAACAAAGTTCTTTTAGAGAAAAACTTCTTGAACATAAAAGAAACTGCAGTGGGGCTAGTAAAAGTTGTTTTGAAAATGCAAAACTACTTACCCACGCATGGAAAAAAGCCTCCATCATACAAAGTGCTTCATAACCACCAAAATTACTTTTTCATCTATAGAAAGTGCTTCTAGCTTAATGTAAGTGTTTTGTGATATTCAAAAAATGTTTTCTTCATTAGGGCAAGTACTTCTACATTTTTCAAATTGCTTCACCTACTAGAGAAAGTGCTTTTAAGGATATGCACAGTGTTTTTCATTTAAGAAATTTATTTTGACCCATACAAAGCCCCATGGCCTAATGCATAGAAAGGGTTGCAGAAAGAGCTTTTCCTTATCCAAAGTATTTCTGGAAAAATACAAAAGCTCTAAGGAGTTTAATAAGTTGTTTCCTTCCTAGAGAAAATGCTTCTACCACTCAATAGGAAGTGCTTATTTGCCATGAAAATATGTTTAAAATATACATAAAGTGCTCTTCTTCCTGGAAAAATTGGTTGTGAACCAACCAAAGTGCTTATGGCCTAGTGTAAATTGTTTTGACATTTAGAAAAGTGATTTCTTGTCTTTAAAAAATGTTTTTTCCATAAAGAAAATGCTTCTGCCACACACAAATGGCTAGAGTTGAGAAACTCACATGCAATACTTCTATGGGTTGCTCGTCCAAGGAGCCTTCATCTGCATTCACGACATAGTACTCTATTGCCTTCTCACAAGCTTCAATGCGGCCCTACAAGTGGTCTACTTGCAAAGTGTCCGGCGAAGGGCATTGTAGGAGGTCCTTTAGTTTTGTCTTCAAGGCCTCCAATTTTACAATCACCTTCTTTGCTGCAGCACTTGTACCTTCTTGGTGGAGGAAATCCTCTCTTCTCTCATCATAGGTTGATTTGCAGCGTTGGATAGTAGCCTCATGTTTGTCCTCTTTTGCAAAACTTTTCCCTCTGATACATAACATCGACACACCGATTGGTAGCAAAGAGCATATTAATATAGATGATGTTGGTTCAGGCACTGGAGTTGACATGCAAAAAGGGTCTTGCCCATCTCCTAGATTTATCTTGTTAGATGTTGCACTAGGAGCAATGCCCATTGCGCCATTTACCTTCCACCAATTCTCTAACTTTTTGTTCAAACTGCCCTGGCTTGTATAGATGATCTGAAGTATATTGACCCAAAAATTTGCCCAGTTGATTGTATGCTCCCCCAAATTGTCCTTTGCTCATGGATAGATTCCCACAGAAAGCACTTTGCAAACTTTATGGGGATCTCATTGTTACTTGGTGTGCCCCGATACACTTTAAAATAAAGGAGGCGGCACTCATCCACAAACTCTAACCTCCTTGAAAACTGATAGCCAATCTTGCTCTATAATAGTTGGCAGTTACTAAGGGAGCACGCCTCACAAGCTCAATCCATAGACCTCATGCAACTCCTTTGTTGTGTAGTAGACTGAGGCAAGTGTAGATACTTGAAGTTTTGGCTATTGTGCCTCCCTCCATCTGAGACTTGTAAATGTGATATCAACGTCATGCATTGAGCACCTAGGAAAAATGATTTATGAACAAACTAGAATCAACATTCAAGGTAGCTAACATATTGAACTTTCATAGCCCAACAAAGATTTACCTGATAAGTAAGGACTTAGTCCTCTTGCCTTTGGAGGGAGTCTTGCTAGAGTTGCTGAGGTTCATTGGACTGGGGGACAAGGGGAAAGAGCATAAAATGTATGTCTGTTGAAAGGTGAGCTCTATTGTAGGCAAGAACGTAGTGCATACATGGAGCTGAGGGGGAGGGGCATATGGGCTTAGAAGCAAAATTTATTGCTAGCACACACAAAGTGATGAGAGCTTTAATCCTACATTAGAAAAATGAAAATCTAACCACTCATGCAACTCAAAGTTTCATGAATGTATATCCCACATCGTCAAGCATGCCAAAATGATAAAAAAATACAAGTTGGTCATCTCCCAAAGAACAATCAAGACTAACTGAGAACAAACAATTGACAACAAGATAGACAAGTCGAGTAGGGAAGGATGGGAAACATAATTGATGTATGCAACTATTAGGATGGGAATCCCACAAATGGTATCATATAGTATTTTTTGAATACCACGAGATTTACTTAGATAGACATATTTCTACATTCATGTGTTCCTCAAAGAAGGTTAAGGAAAAGTGCAATCCACAATGGTTTGGATGATTATTAATGAGGTTCATGGAAATATTTAACAATAGTCTAAGTTTATTGAAGAATATTAGTGATAGACCAATGAAGTTTAAGAAGTGTAACTCCCCAAAAAAGATGGACTAAGCTAGATTTCTAATGCAAAGTACATTTTTCATAATCCTATGATGTGTGGTACCAATGCACGTGCAAAATGAAGGCTAGGGTTGACTAATAGAACTAATTATTTTGTGTGGAACATGTGGAATAAGGGTTCATGTTATTAAAAATTTAAGATGGGTTAGAAGATGCCATAATACACTTGCAACTATGGGGTTCGTTAATTACAAGTGACAAGGGATTCATTTTAAGGTAGGTTAGAAGATAACATAACACACTTGCAATGGTGTGGTTCCTTACTTACAAGTGATAAGGGATTCATTTTAATTATAATTTAATATGCATCATATTAATTAAAGCAGTGTAATGGAAGGTTAATTTTATACCAACTAAATGTGTATTTGAATATATGTGAAGAGGGAAGAAATTGAAAACTACCTAGCCATGTGCATAAGCATCGCCATAATCTAAAAAGTAGTTATTCAGAGTGTTGGACAAGAATTCAACTATGTTGATGCATTTGGAATAATTGATTTAAAGGAAGAGGCACTCTTTTCATGCTCAATGTGCTCCACAACGTTGAACAGAATGTACAATAAGTAGCATGCGTAGTTTTACTAGCAGGTCCAAAAATCGTCTATTCACATGCACAAAGTCAAAAACTACAACCCAACAATCCAAGGCTTGAAAATTCACGATGGATGGTAAGACAATGATGATAGTTATTGAAAACACAATAAAAATATTTATATTTTGATTTTTAAATTACATTTGAATGTTTTTAGTTTGTTTTCCAAACAAAAATCACATGTAGGTCTTTTGGCATGGTAGAATCTTTGGAATGTAAGACAAGTGGTTTTGTAAGTGGAAAAGGTGGGTTGAAAAATGAAAAAAAGGGGTGGGGGGATTCTGGATTTTAGGAGAGAGGAGAAGGGTCGTGCAATAGGAGGAGGGGGGTCAGGGCGATAGTGGGGGAGATTGTTAGAAGGGAGGATGGTGGACAATGAGGGAGGTACAGAGGAGAGGCATAGGAGGATATAGCCACACAAGCATGGTGGGCATGAGTAATGGCGAGAAGATAATAGGGTTAGTAGAGTTTGCACAATGATGAATGGTAAGGCCATGCACTAGTGAAAACACTAGTAGACAAGGGGTGCTATCTTGAGGGAAGGGGAGAGTGATAATGAGGAGAGTGCAAAGAACAAGAATGCAAAAAGAGGAGAGGGACAAAGAGAAACCTTGGCACATGAACATGTTTAGGTTGTCTTCTAGCACATTGATGTTAAGGGGAAAGCAACGAGTAGTTAGGCTCCTAAAATCAAATATTAGGATCCATATAAGGCAAATTAATGGGCACCTTCAAGATGCAATGGCATGCAATATTCATTGAGGAGATAACCAAACAAAACCTCCACATCTGTGCAGTTGCACTTGATGGATTTTCACCTAGCATGTGCCCTTAACACTAGCGAGGTCTGATATAGAAAACCAATGCCATATTTATGCTTTTAATTCCATTTAGGTTTGTCAAGTGGCTTAATGGAGGTGTGTCAGTCAGGACACTTCATGTGCCTTGGCCAAGAGAGAGGGGGGGAGGAAGAGCCAAAGAGAGGGGAGAGAAGGGGTAGGAATGGTTAGGAGGGAGAGTTTTTCATTTCTTTTTCTTACTTTTCTTTTTACCTTTTCATTATTTCTTCTCTTTTTTATTTTTTATTCTTATTTTTTATTTTTTATTTTTTATTTTTCTTTTGTGGCATTTTGTTTTGATTTGTGATATTTTTTTCGTTTGGGCCTCTATTTGCTCTTTCCCCCCTTTTTCTTTTACTAAAACTTTAACTTTTCTCTTATTTTCATTCTTTGGTATTTTTTATTTATTCATGGTATTCCTTGGTTAGTTTATATTTTATGTTTTTACCCTTTTTTGTTGTTTTAGGTTTAACAAAATGTGTGTGTGTGTGTGTGTGTGTGTGTGTGTGTTATTAGAAGGCTCTAAATGGAATCAAAAGTATAATGCATTTGTGTAACATATGATCATTTATCAAACCAATAACATTTTTTAAATATAAGCATAAATTGCAAAGGGATGATCATGCCAAGAATTTGCGAAGAAAGATGCCTTTAATATTATTAATCTATAGTATAGAGCAAAATATAAGGATGAGAATTCTAAAAGAATATTGTGATATGGATAGAGGAGTGAACTTGTACTTGCATTCTGAACAAACCCACATATTAGAAAAGGACTAATAAATATATTTGTATCACATGTTTCAACATTCACTCTTGGTTGCCGTTCCCTTGAACCCATATACTAGATTATCTTTGTAGAGTCCTTAGCAAGTAGACTCTTAAAGGTGTGTTGTGGCAAATTGAGGTAACTTCTTGGTAGGGGTTGCTGGAGCATAGGTTTTGGAAGATACTACTAATTGAATGGTGAGCTCGAAGGAGTGTAAAATGGAAGGGGTGAGGGCAATTAGAAGTCTAGACCCTTTTATATATACATGAGAGGGACTATATGAATACAAATGTTCAATTGTTTGAGAGAGTCCAAAAAAACTAGCATAAAGGGTATGCCCATACACCTAAGTGATGCTAATACTTAATCAGGACATATTTGCACATATCAACATCCAAGCTTGGATACACATATGCATGGTCCATGCCTAACTACACACACTATCATGGCATCTACAACAGTAATAGCAATACATGCACTGCACTAAGACGCGCATGGGTGTATAATGTATGGTTATGAATAGGATATGGATGTCCTATTGTTGGATAGAATATGTTCACTAGAGTGAGTTAGTACTAAGGTATGGGAATTGTGAAGGGCTTAGGTCTATCTTGTTTATTGTTTATTGTGGCATGCTGAGTTAATACTATCGGCTTTTATGCTTCATTTTTATCATATCCATCATGATGCGTGAATTAAGGCAAAAACACATGTATGCACCATGCAATTGCAGCGTAAGACGAGCCATGGACATGAGCATGGGATGATATGCATGAGACAATCAGCATGCATGATGAACTTTTTATGCAGTCATACATCTCAACAGGCAGCATAATCAAGCAACTAATGGTGGTGCAAGAGTCATTACTACAGTAGTTGCTAGCTAGCTGATTGAATGTGGGATACCCATACGAATCCCAGATCATCCATGGGCCAGTGCAATGATGCAGCCAGGATATGCGCAAAGACATATAATCAAGAGAAGGATGTATCATCGTCATTAGCACAGACCAGATCAAGCTACTTTAGTCAAGGCGGCGATGGTAGCAGGGCAATGACATTTTCGTATGCCATCGTGATGTGAAGGGTAGCTCATTTTCCTGTAAGCTCACATTGCAACATCATGTGTGTGTGAGATAGGCTGCGCCTGCATAAGCCTTGAAAGGGACAGAGGTATGGTTAAGGAAGATAAGGGTCGGAAGGGGAAGAGAGAGACGTTGTGTGTAGGAGCACAGAGGCATGGACCACAGCTGGTGAACTGTACTTTAGAGAAGGAACATTGAGAGGCTATGGCCATAAATAGCAGCACAACGGCAGAAAACAGAGGGGCGAAAGGAAAGCTAATATTTTCAAATATACTACTCAATAGAGTAGTCAATCACAACGGTTATTGATTCGCCTGAAGAAAGTAATTAAGAAACTAAGGTTTACTTGGAAGGGTTATAACCATTGGTTGTATGAGGTGGAGATTACTTGCATGCAACGTGCTTGCAATAATAAAAAAAGTAAAATACCTATAGATTCAATAAACAAGGGCCCCAACAACACGGCCCTACCCCCCAGTTTTTTCTTTTTCATGAACAACTTGACAATAGGTTACGACTTGGATATCCTGTCTACGCTCACTAGTCCACCATCAATAGCCACCCACATAGAAATATGGAAAATATGTTCAATCTTTTATTTAGGACATACAACTACATAGACTTCTTCTTCAACAAAATTGACTTCTCTTCTTATGGTCCTTTCTCTCTTGTAGCTTCATCCTCTTCTTCTGTTAGCAGACAGCTGGTCGTGATATTCCTCTTCCAAGTAATAAAATGAGGAGGAAGATAATGATGATGATGAAGGGATCAAAGGGGTTTTTTTGTGTGGCAGTTGCTTGATTATGCTTGCAAACTAGGAGAGGATCCTAAAGAGCTATCAGAGGTTGCTAGAATATACATGCAACAATCTCCCTTAATATGTATTATATATATGTAAAGATCAATATTACCTTCAATGGAAGTGTTACCTTAAATTAAAGAATATAGACGGTTGATGAGGTTTTTGGAGATGAGGCTAATGTGGCCCATTGTATAGAGGATTGTAGATTAGTGTAGTTAAAATTACAAGGATCCATTGTATGTGATATATAGTGATGTAAAATTGAGGATGGGCCGAGACATGGAATCATATTTTGTGGCCAATTGCAACCTTACAAGGCCATAGAAAGATAGAAGGGTGATGGAAGGATATTAGATACCATCATGAATAAAGGATTAATTAGGATGTTATCATCATTGTTGAGAGGTATAAGAGGACTCATCGATGTCAACTTTGGCCTGATCGAGAAACTAAGGGTGGTGAGTTATAATAGCTAGAGAGGATGTAGGTGCTGATGATGACTGGCATGAGGGTGGGTTTGGTGTTGTTGAAGTGGATGGTGTTGATGAGGAGGATGATGAGGAATCTGATGGTGGTGTTGTATATAAAATAGACAAATATGCTAAAACCTTTTAGCATCTTAATATGTACAATCTCGAGTAGTTAGAGTTAGCAGTTTTACTTCTCAAAAAGTCAAAATTTAATGGGTGGAATGCTGTTTGGGTTGTGATTTGCCATTCAAGTTTTCTAATACAAAATTTTGGTATTTATGGGTAGAAGAGTTTGAACCTTTTTCGTGGGTTAGAAAAAGAAAAGCACAGTAGAAACAAGAAAATCTACCATCCACCATAGTAATTTGTATATAGAGTTAAAAGAGATTTTTATTTCAATAGTGGTGGGGGATGCGCCATGGCAGATCAGAGCTTGGAACGCCTGGTTGCAGACAACACAGAAGCCAGCCATGGCCTCGAAGACTCCCACTAACCCAGTGTATTCATAGTGAGGATGAGGACGTATGTATCTTGGGCACACTTGGCTTGATTGAGGCGCTGCTGGAGAACTCCTCGATCATGCACTCAGACTTGTCGGTGTTGAGGCGCTCCTCCTCAAAGTGCGTTGGATTCGCCTTCGTGTAGCGGACGACATTGCACATGAAGGTGGTGGCGGGCATGGTGGTGTTAACGGTGATGGCCGTTCTGCAGATGTATCCCATGATAGAGGAGTCGGCAGCCTTAGTCACAAACTGACATGCCGCCTCCAGCCCAAACCCTATCGTCATACTCAAGGATGCCTGCCGTGCCGACAGTACCATTAGGAACTTGTTCACCCTGAACCCTTGCTGTAGGTAATCCTGATTATATCCTTCTTTGTGTGTGGGATTCTCCGACTGGCTCAACTTCATGCTGGCTACCGATGTGCTAGGCATCGATGGGGGGCTTTGGATTGCTTTCGCTCGTTGCTTTGGAGGTTGGCCAGTTGATTCTTCTCTAGGCGCTTGCTCAAGCGCTTCGCTTTCTTCTTTTGCTAGACCTCTGCCTGCTGCACCACTAGCGCATGCACCACAGCCACCAAGTTCTTGGTTGCTTCGGATGCGACCTTGTCTAGAAGCCTGTCCATGGTCTTCTGCCACTCCTCGCACAACCTTAGGCCCGTAGGGGCGCTTGCTTAGCCAGTACACTAGCCGAACTGCCACTACTATTGCACAGTGTAGTTATCATGATAGCTATATTCTTGCTGCTGCTATTGCATCATCACTGAGTTGTACTCATTCTCTTTGTTGCATGGTGTAGCTATCATGATAGCATATCTATTGATGGAAGAAGACGGGGTTGAGGGGGGAGTGGCCACAGCCAAAGGCGTGGATGTGGTCCTTGAGGGAGAACTTGTGTAATTTGAAGATGGAGCCACAGGAGCACAATATTCAAAGCTTTCCGCTGTTCTTCTCATGGGTGCGCCACTCGCCCTAGACAGTGAAGGGCTTGGCACACTTGTGGAGGCAAAAAACGGCTTGGCACCATGCTTGTGCTTGAAGTGCGTTTGGCTTATTCAGAGGTCCTCGAGGGGCTACACGTGTGGGATAATTATTGTTTCGCTAGCCTTGGTGCAGTAGTAGCATGGTAGTCATAGCATCGCCCCCACTGGCTGTACCCCTCTCAAAGGCTTCTCAGGCATATTGCGCATATTTGTAAAGACTTCTTAGCTTCAGATATGCCTACCTCTCTTCTATGATGTACCCCAGCGGTGCCTCCAAGGCTTGTGCCTTTATATTTGTATGATCTTAGGCTGGGTTCAAACAGAGGCGGCCGCATTGCAAAACATGATCAACCTTCCGCCTTCTTGTGTGAATAGTGAGGTCGGAGGAACATTGTGCTAGAAGAAGGTAAAGAGAGGTGTTTTCCTTAGTGCCAAGGCTCTTCCGAGGGGGAGGGGTTGGTAGAAAGAGGGTGGGTCCGGCAGAAAGAGGAGGGAAGTCTCAGCCATTTGGAGGATGCCACATCAAAAGCATGCCCCTTTGATATATCTTTGCTGCCGCTCGTTTGAACCCACCCTTACAGAGTTTATCTAGCACAGCTATATGCACACGCCATGCAACCGTAAAGAGATAAAAAGAGAGAGTGGGAGAGCGTCTTTCTTTCTCAAAAGAAAGAGATTGACAAACATAGCTTTGAAATGGGCCACTTAAGTCAAATATGGCAAAGAGAGAACTACAACTTTCTTTCTCAAAAGAAAGAGATCCACAAACATAAGCTAATAAGCAGGCCAACCAAGTCAAAGTTAAGTATGGGCTATTTTTTTGGAATAGGCACAGCTTGCAACCGCACCATTGTAATAGCTTATGCCCTAAAGGGCAATGCTAATAAAAGACAACTAGACAAAAACTAAGACACCAAAAGTTTTTTGAGAGTGGTAAATAAGGTAGAAAAAAGAAGGGAGATGTAAGTCCATGAATTTTTTTTTTTAAAAACGTGGTTGCAAATGGACATCTATAAGGCTTGGAATTGGTTGCATATAAGATGCGAGGGGTTATTGTATTAGTTTATCAAAAAGATTTATAAAAATGAGAACCAATACAACATCAATAATTTCAACAGTTGCAAAGTTAGAAAGTTATTAAGATTGAAATAAAGAGGGGATTCCAAGGTTTTTAAAGGCATGGAAGGAGGGGGGTTCTTTTACAGGATAAATAAAAGTAGTAGGGATTTAACACTAATTTATTATGTCTAATGGTTCTTATGCTATAATAATTTTAGTTGATGAAGATAGTACCAAAAAAGACTAGATGAGCATAATAGGGCAAGAGCGACAATTTGGAGAAGGATGACGGTTTGAGATGTCACCACTCTAAGGTGTGAAGATTATCTAATCAAGCTGGTACAATTTATGAGCAATCCACCAAGTGAGAGTGTGTGTGCCCACCCAAACCCATAATATATAGGACCAAGACGACATGTGTGTTTGTGGTTTTAGTAATACAAATAAATGAATCACTATGGGGAGATGGGAAAGAAAACAATGAAAGTTAGCTAGGGAGATCAAGGATAGATGTGCAACATGTAAAGACAAGTAAATAAGATGGGAAACTACACATAAACATGGGTTATCTAGAGGGGATCACACACAATAGGTTGCCAACCAAAGCTTGAATTGAGGAGTGAAAAGAAGGTAAATGCTCTACTCCCCTAAGCAAATGGTGAAGAGATTTGAGGGTGACAAAAACCTAGAATGGGAAAAATAAGATGGACATGCAAAAAGATGACATAACGATTTAGAAAAATTAAAAAATTTGCAATGGATAATGTAAAAGAGAAAATGACATTCAAAGGGACAAATAGAGCTATGAAGCTAACAATAAAAAAAAATATTTGTATACACAAAATTGTATTTAAGCTCTCTCATTATGAGTAATATATCCCTTCACTTAAGTTGAGAGCATTCAAAAGCGAGAAAAAAATCAAATCAACTTTAGTTTTATAATTGATCCTAACACGTTTAGTTAGGACATGTAGACATGCATAGCTTCCTTAATTAATCATTTAGCATACGCTTGTTTACATAACTTAAGTCATGGATACAAAAACTTTGACAAACGATTCTTTGGAAAGTAATTGCAAATATATTTGTAAATCCATACCTTCTTCAAGGTACTAGGCCTTGCTAACATTCATAGATATTAGGCCACAGAGGTTTCAATCCCCATCATAAGACTAGTGTGAGAGTGTCCAAAGCCTCCTTGACTCTCAAGCTATCGTAGGAGGGAACCTTGACCAATCATGGCCTTTCCACCACTCAACCTTCAACCTTCATTACCTTTAATGAAAAATCCATAGTGAAACTATGCAGCTAGCCCACCCATGTAATAGGCTTCATTGAAAAGACAAGCGTAACCTCCCTTGGGGTTTTTTAGAGTCAATCGAAAATAAGCAAGCAAGTCCTATCTTCTCTAGGATATCATCCCTTGCAAGCAAGTCCTTTGATTATTTCAAACATTTGTTGACACCCATAAAAAGAATCTTGTCATGCATTCCATAAGGACTACCCCACATCATAAACCCATCTTAATAGTGCAGCCATTCAAGGGGATTTGGTACCCAAAGTTGTGCAAAAGCTCTCATTTTTCAATTTTGAGTTGACCATGAACTCAATGAGGCACAAGTTCCTACTTGGTCCTAGCTCATGTGCATCTTATTCCTTTAGAACCCTAATCCAAGCCTTATTTTCCAAGATCCTTTAGGATTTCCTCAACTTAAGATACTACCTTAAACTCCATATTTATTGTTTTTATTTTACAAAACCTAGCTTAAAAATGACACTTGATATGTTGGAGGATGCAAGGGTGCAAGACTTATCATTGTTATAACCCTTTCTACTCTTATCACATGTCTCTTTGGTGCCATCTTGCCTAAAACTCATCCTAGCAAGCTTCGTGTGTCTGAAGATCCGACAGTCATGGAAGCTCCTGATATCTCCTTATATGCATAACTTATGCTCATGTGGAGTTTCAAATTGAGAAGAGATCATCTCCAGCTCCTTATCACTCAAAATCCTCACAATTCCTCAACTGTCAATAGTGGCTTGAATTGATGACAGCATGACCTATTATCTCATTGAATTTGAAGAAAAGGACTAGTCTCTCACTCCATCCACTATCTTGCTCTCATTGATGGTTGCAAAGGACAACTTGTAGCTCATGAACCCATCCAATAAATATGAAAGCTCTTATCACTCAGTTGGTTGTCAATGAGGATGTCAATGAGGACATTGTTTTTGACAAGGGAAATAATCAAAGAAGAATGGCACGATTAAGGAGGTAACTAAGGGATTAGGGAGGAGGGGTAAAGAGGGTTATACTAGGTGTATAGTGCACCAAGGGAGGTGGCTAAGGAACAATACCGAGTTCTACCTATAGATAATTGTATCTAAGGAGGTGGATCATGCACTAAAGAGGAAGTACATCATTGAAGACTTAAAAAATGTTTAATTTAAGGGATGTGACCAACTTTTCCTTACCTTTTTGCCTCAAGGGCGTTGCCACCTTTTGAGACTTGTTATGATAAGAAAGTTCTTCCTCTTCTCTCATACTAGTTTGTTTTTTGTTTTTGTCCCTAATTTGATCTTTTCATCTTGAATAAGACATCCAAGCCATGTTAATAGCATAGTGGGAAAGGGTGACGGGATTGAGATGGAGGTTGAAGGTAAAAATACGAAGGAACTGGACCTCATAATCAGAGCCGTCAAGAGGACCATCAAAAGGATCAATGGAAGGATTTGCAGTGCATGCCACTTGACTAGGGGTATGGGGGACCTTGATTGTCAATAATCCCAAGGGGATTAATACTTATTCAAGATCTAAGAAAACAAGAGTGAGTAAAACCAAAATGCTAACATAAAATTTGGTACTATTGTAGGTAGCAAAGGTACATAGTTGCCAAAAGACGTAAGTCAGAAGTATATGGAGGGGCCTTAGGGATGCCACCAGAACACATAGCATCTCAAGAAAGCCATCATCAATCAACCCTTTTCACATAGCCTCAACTTGCCTAATGTAGACAATAACCTAGGACCCTTGACTCGAACTCAAGTAAGAAACTCATGGATTCTCCTATGCATTGGTTGAGATCTAGGACGTTTGGATCAACCAAGTTGGACTACTTGATCAATCAATATTCCTTGAATAGATGCAAGTTCAAGCTATGCTAGGGCCTCCTTGGTAGTCCTCCCCAATTCAAACCAAGACTTCTCTCAGGCTATTTGGGTACTTGTAAAAGAAACTTGTGAGTTGCCCGTGGCCCTTAATGTATTGGTACTCTACCCCAAAAGAGAGTCTCTCTAAGCCCTCTTTTCTCTAAAAGAAAGAGACCAATACATATGTGGTAACTATAGCCCATGACTCTTGCGACGAACCCAATATCTTCCCTAAGTGGACAATGAAAGTGAGTTTGAATCTTGTAACAAGTTGAGAAATGATAGATGCAGGGCTTTTTGTTTTTAGCTCTCATTGACAATTCAAGCATATGTGCTCCTCAAGAATATGGGGTATATTTGCTAGTCTCGATCTCTAATTGGTATGAAGATGTGTGCAACTAGTTGATAACACATCTAATTCAATGAGATAGGTGAGCTTGTCTTTCAAGCAAAAAATAAAGCCATTATCTATAGCACGTAAAAAGTCGTGTATCATCCCAAATTCATGTATTGGTGCCAACCATTTACTCCTACTATATGGCTAATTATTATTGATCTCTAAAGGGATCAAAGTGAGAGATGGTGCATCAAGAGAGCATTGGAAGTGTGGCAACATGCCCATTGGAAAGCCAGGAACCTCAAAATAGGATGATATATGTGCATACTAACATGAAACGTCACCCTCATCAAGTTATTGTGAGGTTTGAAGGGTTAGACATGCACATTTGTATATGGGTAGCTCCAACAAGCTATATCTGAATGATATGGATTTTATAAGAGCCTCTACCATAATGGAGACAACCCCTTTGACAAATTTTTGTGGGATCAAAGGCTTACATTTTATCATCCTAGAAACCATGGATACTAAGGGCTTCTACATCAATCTTGAGCACATATGTGCGGCCTAATCAAGTGTAGTGATTGAGGCCAAGTCACCATTCTTATACCCCATATGATAATATTGATGTGATTAATGTATTAAATAACCATAATTAAGTGTGGGCCTTCTAGAACTACACTTGCAATAAGCACATTCTCTCCCAACCAACCAACGATGTGCATCCTTGTAGAAAATGTACCTTGTAAGTAAAACTCCTAGATATGTATAAGAATCCACATACTCCATCTTCTTTTGCTCACAAGGTTGACTCAAAGCTCACTATCCTATGCACACAAATATAATGCATCTAGATGTCTAATCCTTTTAGAGAATTGGCTATCAACACAATGTCATCTCCATATAACAAGAGGGATATCAAAGTATCTACAAGTTGAGCTCATGTGTCTTATTCCTTGGAGCTACTTCACTCGAATGGTGGAGTGAAAAAGAGTTGGACGATCCTCAAATGGCTATACTTTCCCATCATCCTCTCATATATTGCTAAAATCCCACAAATGAGCCGTCTAGGTACTCTCATTTCATATAAATTGCACATCAATCTAGCTCTCAAGACTCCACAAAAGCTTTATGGAAACCCATTAAGTAGTATCGCATTGATCTCCCATGGGTTGCACCCTCCTTAGTCATAACTCAAAGTATAAAGCCATGATCTAGTATTGGAAAGAATTTCCTAATCCAACATGTCCCTGTGCTTTGATGTCCACTCTCTCTATCCCCATTGATTGGACTTTGAGCTCTAACTGCCAACGCTCATCATCACACCAACTATATGGAGATATCAACTTGGAGGAATCTCACTATGTGGAGCGCATGTGTGGGAAAGCTACACCAATTGTCATACGTAGGGCCTCACTAATGTGTTGTGTAGTTAGATAATACAAAGACCAACATCACATAGCACTCTAAAGATATGTCTTGAGTAGATACTCATTCTCTCTTTGGAAAAGTAATATATTATGTGCTAATAAATTATATGAGGAATTTGTCCATCCTAGAAACCCATTGGAAATGATAAGTAAGCACGATTAGCTGCAACCCAAAGGTCCATGGTGAGACTTTGAGATCCTAAATACGGAGAATAAGCATGGAAAGGGAAATTCTAAAATCCCCCTATTGGCACCCTATCAATAACGATAGCATATGAATGCACCTAATAGAGAAAATCTTGCTAGATTGTTGAGTATGGCAATTCATGTGTCATTTCTTATCTCATTAAGGTATCTTGTATACTTTGTGTATACCCCAACATCATGTGAGGTCCATCTGACTCTACATCCCTAGCTCTACCAAATCCTACTCCTCACAACTGTAGCAATAAAGTCTCCTATTAAAATGAATCCCCTCATCCAATATTATATACCACAATTTTCCTTTATTAATTCTCGCAATGGACTACTTGGATCATTGAGTATAGCTCCTCCTCCCTAAAAAAAGACTCACCTCACCTCAACATCCTCAACCATGCATTCTCAATATGTATCTACATCCAATATTAGGGTGATTGAAAATGGAAAATTTTCCAAAATCCCAAGCATTCAAATGGGATTTTCATGATCTATCAAATGAGAAGATGGTAATGGATAATGGGAAGGATTAGGAAGGAGTGGACCATTGGAAGGGGTACTAAAGAAACTTGATGAAAGAGCTATGGTTTTCAAGCACACGGTCATCCTTGGGACGCCGAGCTTGGGACAGTAGACTTTCCCTCTTGTTGGAAACCTTGCTTCAAGGAGCTAAAAGCTTTATGTAGAAACTTTCTATGGTCAATGGTCGAGACTAAAACCAAAGTCCCATAAGTGGCTTGGTTAAACTACACCCTACCCAAATCAAATGGCACCCTAGGTCTACATAATCTAGAGAAATTAGTAAACAAATTGGTTGCAGAGTGGATCATTAGGAGTATCCTTCTTCCTCCCAATGAAGATTGTACTATTGTCTTAGATAGAGAAGTAGGAGACTTCAATTTTATCTCACTTAAAAAGTATACAAACCTTGTCATAACAATCATTGCCTTGCACAAGGCTAAATTTATCTTTAAGGAGTGCTCCTCTTAGCCAAAATATGTAAATGACTTGAGAAAAATATGAAGATCGTATCCAACTAGAAGAAAATGGGAACTTCACTCCCCATTGAGCTTAGAAGGACTCTTGCAAGTTCAACTTTTACATCTGTTACAATATTCCAATAGTGATGTGTGTGAATATACTTAAGACCATCGAGACAACTTTTTCTCTCTCTAAGAGGTCACTTTCCCCCAACCTTGTATATATTCCTATTCACTTTTAGAGCATACTTAGTGTCATTAATATTCTCTATCGATATCTCTAAATACACATTGAGTTGTACTCTCTCAAGCTTATTCTTCTATAAGTTGTGTGCATACACTCCTGGAACCCTAAATCTTAAAATTTAGTATGAGAACAAGCTTCAATCTCTTGGGCAAAGCTATCAACACCCTCCACTTGATTTCCTCTAATTAGCACGAGTTTGATCAATATGTATCACATTTTCTATTCAAACTTATTTCAATCTTTGTTTGCACTACTATCATTAGTGTGCAAAGCTATTCTTTCCTTTTGTGTGTAATTCTTTATAGAAATCGATTCTACATGTAAGAGCAATTATGGTCTACTTTGTACTATATTACATGGCACATGTTAGTCTTGTGCATGTTTTTCTCTATATAGGCATCTTTTGCATCAAATGCAATCAATGGTCATGGCTACAACAATGATGTACTACGTATGTTGGCTGTTGGGGATAAGTTGGATGGAACCAACTATTCACCATGAGCTTACATGATATGTTATGTATTGGTTGATAGATTTGAAATATTGAAAATGGAATTGGAAGAATGTTGTGATGGTGTTTTGGAAGTTACAATGTTGTTGAGGATGTTGGAGGTTTTAATTCAACTCCAATTAATATTAAAACACCATCACTACCTATTCTTGAGTAGATTCATTGAGATGGTCGCTGGATGAGGGGATAGAGATTAAGCAATCAAAAAATATGCCAATATATCATGTGCAAATATTAAATTGGATGCACCTCTCTCTAGTGATACTTGCTCTAGCTCTATTAGTGCCTCTTATGCATCATATGATTATGCATTGGATGTTTCTCATCTGTTTATGAGGATGATCCTATATCTTTTAAAGAGGCACAAAATTCAAAGAATTGGATGGTTACTAGCAATTTAAATTTAATGCTATTGTGAAAAATGGCACTTGGTATAGCAAAAAGGCCATTGGTATAATAAGTGGGTTTGCAAGTCAAAGCATAAGCTAAATGGTAGTGTTGATCACTATAAGGCTAGACTTGGGGCAAAGGTTTATGCTTAGCAAAAGGCCTTTGAGTTCGATGAGACCTTTACTCTCACTTGTTGTATGACAAATACTTCATAGTATTTGCATATTAGCAATTCATGATTGTTGGAGTGTACAACAAGAAAGAAGAGTAAAAACACATTAAAATAAGAAAGCAATGATAATTTCTTATCTGTTTGGCTTGAGGCATATCCATGTTCATAAGTCAACATAAGATATGACCAATAACTAATCAATATGCGACAAAAGCAGTGGCTAAAAATAATACTTGCAACCATAAGGATGTTTGGAAAAAAAGATTTCTCAATGCTAATAAAGGTCACTGGTATCAAATTAGAGAAAACTTTACTTTTTTTGGGATTCTTGAAAGGATAAAATAATGCCTCTTATTTGTAGAAGTAGGGAACATTTTTTCATATGTAGTAGTGATTGAGGATTCTTGCACTATAGTTGTGTATTTGAAAGTTGATTTTTGTGTTTGGTAGTATCACACATAAGGGCACGCATTTGGATGAGGTGAGATCCTTATTGAAGCAATTAAATCAATCCAAGTTAACAAAATCCACAAGGAAATGCACAAATTCTATCTCTTATCCCCTTTATATATATTATTTGACTATAAATGGGTTATTCTTTCATTTTCCTTTTGAGAATCCTTGTTTTCTTTATACCCAATTTTCAAGTACTATGAATTCTTGCTAAAGTCTTTCATCGCTATCTTGTAGACATGCCATTGCTCTTCATTACCCAAAGCCCTCTTGATCACAAAGGTGTGGATGAAAACCTAGATTAGACATGATCCACCATGGGCAATTCTAGAAGAGGTGTGGGATGTCCTTCTTCTGACTGCATAGAACACATATAAGATTAACTTCTAGAAGAACACCCTCCAAAGGATGACATTCATGTAATTTGGAGGATGGGATCCATAGACCCTTCCAACCCTATTCTCATGTACTTCAAGGGATTGTATATATTCTGTCTTCTACACAAGGCTAAACGTGTCCTTAAGAATGCTCCTCTTTAGGCAAGAAAATGTAAAAAGTTTGGAACAAATACAAAGATTCATATCCAACTGGTAAAAAATGGTAACTTCATTCCCCCTTCGGCTTGGAATGACTCTTGTTGGTTTGATCTCCACATCCCCCCCATTAGATACCCTCAAATGAAGAAGTGCTTACAATATCTATAGGAAAGGTATCAATGTACAACAAAATGTTTGGGATTTTTAGAAGAGGGAATGGGTTCCTCCAACCCTTATTGAAAAGAGGTATGGGCTTAAGGATGGTAAGCTCCGATTAGTTGTGGATAGAATTAATCTTGAGGACCATTCTAAAAGCACAACAATCAAACTTAGGGGCCCTTTCAACCACAATTATTGGGTGTGGGAAAGACAAGCCCCTTCTTTCGATACTTCACTTAACCCCCACACAATCAATCTTGTAGGGAAACTTAACTATAGTATCAAGCCTGATGAGACATTAGATTTCACGTAGTCTCAAGCCCCCAACTATGGAAGTTAAAGTCTTTTCCCTCTTCTAGCTACCATTACATAAAGTAGTCCGAACTCCAGAGAGAATTTTCAAGCTTAGACTAGCTCATGGATCATTTAGTAGATGTAAAACACAAATTGAATAATCCTTTTTTGAAATATAGAACTAATGCAGATCTATCATTGTTACAAAATATCAAAAGGTATTTTCACCCCTTCAAAGTTAATTGAAAAGATTCTCTTTTGAGTGAAGATAATTGATTGCAAATAACTTTTGAAGATTTTTTAAGAGCCAACATTGCTTGATTTGTTTGGTCCTAGAGGAATGTAACTGCAATCAATAACAATAATGTATTGAAGCTTTGTGATCTTGTCTGCTCCCTTTTGTCATATGTCCATGTTAAGCAAGAAGCTCTCATCAAAGGTTGCCTACAAGACAAGAGACCCAAGCTCCTTGTCTAAAAGGAGAGTAACAAGTTTCTCTAGTTATTACAAACCCCCAATGAGACAAGTATAAGCATTTGAACCTCATAATGACCTATGGAATAGAATGCCATTTATAACATATACTATCATATACCACAAAACCCTTGCGCAATCAATATATCATTTATTTTTGTCATTGGAATTTATAACTCACCCAAAAAAAAAGATCACCTTTGCAAGTAAGCTTGGTTTGCCAAGTTTTGTGAAAATATTGATATGGATTCTAAGGGCATGCTAACACGTGCCAAATGGTGGCATTGTTTGATGTTATTATATTTACATAGTAGATTTTTCTAACAAGCATGCAATCTAATTTATATTTTTTAAAAGCTCAATTAAATCACAAATTTATTTGTATAACAAAATCACAATTCTGTTATGGTATCTACATTACAAGAATTCATACATGTAAAAAACATGCATGAAAAATTTATTATATTTGCATCTCTCTTATCCTCGCATATTTGCTTTAGAAAAGACTCAAAGGGCAATTAATATGGCTCTAATCACATATTGAGCTAGTAGCTTGCTAAAGATTTGTTGAGGGTAAAAGCAACTATGCCTATGTCTCACTTCACACATGGTGATCACACACATGTACACTACACGTGGTAGGTGCCCTCATACCTTGCTTATCTATCCCCTTTCTTGTCTCAATTTCCTTCATACTTTTTCATATACTTCATCTTCAATCTTCTTATTAGTTCTAAGAACCTCTATAGCTAGATTTCAATATAACTCCTCCAACATCATAAGCACTTCCACAAATAAGTCTTTCAAAACGCCATACTCTACTTTTAAGTTGCAAACTCGTTGATGTAAGTATTTCTCCCATAGGATTGACTCTTAATCTTGGTTTGGCAAAGATGCAAAGAGTGCTCAAAAAGTTTTTGGGTATATCTCACTAGAGACAAAGGTATAGAAGATAGAGAAACACATATTAAGGTTTTAGTTAGGATACACTTTAAGGTGCCTTTGGCAAAAAAAGAAACACACTATGGGGTGCTCTTGGCAAAACATACCATGGAAATGAATCTATAGTATGTCGGATATATCTTATGATAGAAGGGAGGGGGGGTGTGTGAAGAGAGAGAGATCTATGCAAGAGACACTTGTATCCACATCAATTTCCAATATCTCCAAACGATAGTGACTGTTGAAAAGGTAGTCTCTTGCACCATGCTTAGCTACCTCCGTCCCTATTTTAATTTCCTTCTTTACCTCTTGTTACACTTTTGCTTATCAAGAAGGAGAGAGAGAGAGAGAGAGAGAGTACCATCAAAAAGTATAAATTAAAAGACTAAAATGAGAGAAGAAATAAAGAAAGTCATTAATGTCTACATGAGTTCAAAGTAGCTGATATGACCATAAGGTAATTACAATAAATGTATCAAGAACTTTGGATTGACTAAATGTTGGTCTTGGTAAGTTTTCATACATGAGACCTTGGCAAAGGCTAGGTTGCCCAAAAGTAAGAGCAAGCTAGAAAACAGCTCAAGCAAGAAGAGCTTTAACACGTTAAGTTGCTTAAGTAACAATTAGCTAGGGTGCTCCTCCTAAAATCAACCTTTAAGCATTGCCTATGTTCTATGTTGCGTTTTGGGCTGTGTAACGTAATGTGGCTTTTCTTTGGAGAACTAGACTATACCATACTCTAGGCTACAATGCATGCCCAATCCATATCCAATAGATGTAGCAACAAAGGCATTCATACACCCATCGTCATCCACCTCCTAAAATTGTATGCAAGCAATTTTTTGGCTCCAAGAGTCTTATACACATTGTGTGTAACACTTCTGGGGTTTCACCTTTTACACCTTGGACATTTAGTTAAGGAGGACCCGCAAAGGAATGGCTTCGAACAAAAAGATGTGCATCTTTCATTCCAAGAGTATTGATGTAGCACAATGATCATGTTGCACATGCATTGATAAGCCCAAAGAATACTTGCAATGGGCATAAGCCACGTTTTTAAAGCACTCATGGGTGCAAACAATGGATATGCACCTCGTATGTCCCTTTTCAAACCGACTGTGGGAAATCATTATTTTGGCCATCTTGCTCACTCAACTCTACTGTGTTGTCTTCATCTACTGTTTCTGTACCACAAAAAGATGCAGTAATTGTAGCATGCTGCCTTGAAAATCGTTGAGGTCTTGATGCGCACATGTTTCCTTACAAAACCGCACACATGTTTCCTTGCATGCTTCAGTCAAAGCCTAATAAAGGCCAAGATTTGTACTAAGTGACACCAGATGGCAATACTTCTATGTCTCTTTCAAGTATGATCAGTTGGAAATAAAGAATAGAAAGAATCTGGCAAGTACTTGCAGTACAATTAAAATGCTTAAGACAATACCTTCCCTTGTATAAGCAATTGCAAAGACGTCTTGCTATATGACAAAAAGTCAATAAATACTCATACAACAGCTCAGCTGATATATTTTCTACTAAAAGGGCTTATTCCTTGCTTTGCTCAATGCTGTACTAGCAAATATGAATGGTGGTAAGCTATACATAATAGTATCCCCACTAATAACCAGCCCAGCAGCTGTGTTGCTGTAAACTACCCTACAAAACTGTTGCCGCCTCACCTTGCTTTCAGGTAAGCAAGCATGCCTTCTTAATTAAGCACATAAACTGACCTGATTATTTGAGGGGACTTGGTTGTTCCTTCTTTCATAGCAAGTTATTAATCCTTTGTTTGCTTGAGCTCCAGTATAAGCTTCTCTTGTGCTTTTTTGGGAACAGGAGCATGCTGCACGTACTCCATTGTGAACTCTCCCTTTCTTTCTTTCATAGCAAGCTATCAATCCTTTGTTTTCTTGAGCTCCAGTATAAGCTTCTGTTGTGCCTCTTTGGGAACAGGAGCATGCTGCACGTACTCCATTGTGAACTCTCCCTTTCCCTGCAAGAGTTTCTACTAGATTAGCAAAGCCACTATAGGACCAATGGATGGACTGTACTGCAAACATAGCCATGTGACAACAGCAACATAAGATAAATCCATAGCTATACGGCATTCCAACAGGACTGAAACAGTCACACAAGGTGATTTAACTACCATAAATGTCAACACTCTTATCACCAATAGGTTATCAAGACTTAATACTGTCCCAGCGTCTGTTTTCCTGGTCTTTACACCAAAGAAAGAAAGGTTGATTCATCCGTGTCCATTTTACAAAACATTGGGGAAAGAGAGGCAATACATGAGGCATTGAGATACCAATATAATCACTAGTTGAAACAAAAAGCTATCAGAACCCTGCCTCAATCCCGCTAAACCTTGTAGTATATTTTTACCAACAGATTAGACTTCATAGATATGCATGTACATGCATGAAAGCTACAAGCAAAAGATATTATTTCGACCTCACCTCCCTCACATGGTCAGCTTAAATTCATTCATGTTATACAATTGACCCGAATGTCATGCTGTAAACCAGACGATGATGGACACGTTCAATGCTTTAGATGCTTGGATTTTGCATGTGTTATTAAACCTTACTTTTTTTTTCTCTTTAGCCCATCAGTCGAGCTATCCAACAGTCACCACATCCATTACCACATAATTCTGAATTGATGGTTGATGAAATACAGCCATTTAGAGAGCTATGAAGTGAAAGCTCACAAGCTGGAAAAAACTTGGCTTGTTTAGACTATGAACTTCCTTTTCTTTACTTCTCTTGTGATTTCAAGCATGTAGGGAGTAAAACTTCAGAGAAAGATCTTTTTCATGAAAGAATTCAATCTTTAATTCTCTTTCCATTCCAGACTGCCTTTCTAGGGTTAGTTGATGCACCAGAATTCCCTCAATATTTACTACCATTGACTAAGACCAGATGCTGGAGACAAGTGAAAAAGGGACCAAAGTCAATGATATGCCACCTATATACTATTGGGTAGTTTGAGATTGTTTTTGCCAGAAAAAATATAAGCAGGGCAGAGATATATAATGACCCTAATGCTGTTACATTTATAGAGTGTTCCTTTGAAGTTCTAGTGAATTCTCTGTTATCCACAGGCACCTTTTACCTTCTAGCTGGAGAAGAGATTTTTCCCCATGTGAACACCCATCAGTGGGTGTGGTACTTAGTGCCTTAGGGATTGCACTTGCATATCATATTCTCACATTGTGGATGTGGCATTCCAGAACTCTCTTCTTGTTCACTGCGAGTGTTTGTGGTCATACTGCTGAATCCTAACGTAATAGTGGTATTAGCACCATACCTCACTCGACCACCACCACCCCCGCTGAAGCCACCGTTGAGCCTCGAGCTTGGCTGCTCTCTCTCTTGCTGGCTACTGCTGTACAAACTTCAGCACTGATGACTACATGGAGATTAGACATCACCGGTGCCAAGTATCGTCAAGTGCTGCCTCCCTTTCCCGTCACCTATGCGATGTGTCCATTAGAATTAGTGCTACATCCTATCCTGCATGCCAGCAGCCTGTGTAAGCTATGCCAAGTCCGATTGTCGTGTCCTGCACGCCAAGTCAAAATAGTCGAGTTGCTAGCTTTGTATCTGCCTGAAGTTGTTGAACACCCTAAACACACTTCTGAGAATGTTTCACGTTGCCTCTTCATTGCCGCTGAACCAACCTTCCTCCTTGGATAGGGTGGCAAACAACCTAATTAAGCACTAATTACAGCAAGCATGAAATTCACATAAACTAAAAATGCACACTTTACCACTTTAATCTTGGACATTGGACAAGTGTTGGTCCCAAAACCAGCTCCCCTTGCAGTATTTCTTTATCTTATATTGCAAATGGAAGGAGTACAATTGAGATCCTTTGATCTCCTCTACTAATCCAAGTGCCTCTTGCTATCAAAACTGACTAGCAAGCCTCCAAACAAATTTCCCCCTTAGTTTGCTTGGGGATTGACCTTGACCCTACTCCTTGAAAGACAAATCCAAACCCAAATCTAATATTGGTTGGCTAGCCTCTTGAATCTCCTTGAAATGCCACAATTTCAACTGCTGAAATTCAGGTCATAGGCCACAATTCTAAGCATACATTTCGAGGTGACTATCAAACCCTAATTTCTATTGTAAATTAGTATTTACAGTAGAGATTGATTGAAATCTCTTCCTTTGATGACTCAAACTACTAGAAAATGCTAAGATAACTTGAGAGATGATTAGGGATGAGAACAAATGATGTAGAGAGAAATTTCAGAGTTTCATCGCCAGAAACACTGAAGGGCTACTGCTGCCCTGCTCAAAGAGCCATGAAGTTGTCACCTACAGTTACGACTAGCAAAAACACTACTGCCTCCTCTTGTATGCTGTCATCTGCACCAGAAAAACCTTGGGCTATTGTCACCTACTCCTAGAGGGCTCCAAACTGCCGTTACATGCTGTAGGATCCGTCCATGATGGCTGCAAATCACATTACCACCCTCTACTTGCTCCCTAACACCCTTCTCCTCTCTCACAATGACTGGAATAGACTTCCACTAGTCCCTAAAAACGCTTTTCTGACTTGCATGGGCAAGTTTTGTTAAGTGACAACCTTCTAATCCCATTTTTCAGTATTATCCAGCTTATTAAATTTATTATCTCAAGGTCTTGGGTCCCACACTGTGAAACAATTAACTTGCATCTCACATGTGTGAGTCACAATAGTAAATTTAATTGACTTTTAATCAAATGCTAAGCAAAGCAATATAATGTCAGGACCTCGTGACAACCACCCAACATGTACCTTGACTATCACCAAGAGATTAAGTCTCTAACGCGACAATCCTAGCCACATCACATTAGCCCCAATAAAGCCCAATAGATTTAATCTAGAGGTTTCACATTAATCTTTTGTAACACTTCGCTTACTTGCAAAAGAACATGCTGATGCATACACATTTGATGCGCTGGTGTCATCCTAAGTAGATGCCTACAATCTCCTATAAATAGTATATGAGGTATTACCACCCATCTTAATGAGATAACGCTATACTCCATATATTCTACTACATTTTGTGAGGTTTGCTCTCGTAACATCTCCTTCAATGTCATAAAAAAAGCATGCCTAGTGGTAAGATATATGGGCATTGAAGTCCTCTAACAAGATGACACTATCCTGTTTAGAGAACTCCCAAATGTCCCCATCTAAACTATAAACATGATTATCCCTTGTAGAACATATCTAGATATCATGGGAGGGAAGTAGCATATGCTAATATACAAGGAGTGTTTCTCTTCTCATATCTACTTCCATATTTATCGAGTGCTCATCTCAACCGACTACTTGGATTGGTGAGTCGACCTCCCTACACAACATTGCAACCTCCTTTGAGCCTTGACTAGCATGCATAGTATGTGCTTGCATCTTGTGTGCTAACCGTAGTTATCCATAATAGTTTCATATTGCTAGTTTTAGGCTAGTCTAATAGGTCTTGCACCGTCGTTTGGTGCATTTTCTCCAAGATCACTACTTCAACTCTCTTGTAAAATGTCATCTTCTATCTCCCTAGGTGCTCAAATTTTGGCCATAGATTCTCTCATATAGGCTAAGTGATTGGAGGTGAGGCCATCTTCCAAGAACGCACATGTTCTATGATGAGAGCTAGCTTTTTCGAGCTTTCATAAATTGCATTTTGCTCATTTGTTTCTTCTATAGTCTCCAAGCTGCTATGTGCATTATCTCCTTGATACCAATCTTTAATTGGAGTTGGTATCTTCCTCCACTCATTTAGTATACTAGTGGTGGGAGTAGAATTCAGTTGTTGTTTCCCCTTCTTCACCACATGTATCCACAATTCAATTTCCTCAATCCATTTCTACCTTTTTTTAAAGTACCTCTAATCACAAAGTTCCCTCCCTCAATTTTCAATTGTTTTTCCTGTTAATGGTGTACTGCTTCCCTGATTTTGGTAAGTTCTTCAATGACATTGGGCTGGAATTCAGCCTCCTCAGGTGTGGAGCTTGCTTCAGCTTGTTTCTAAGCATGTTGATCTCTTCATCTTGTGCTGTAACTCTCGCCCAAAGCAACAAACACACCGTCTCCAGCTTTCTAATTTGTTTGACAAGCTGGTGACTTACTTGTACTGAGGGCATTATCATTTTTCGTTCAAATTTATCGATGAAGTTGTTGATCAGCTACTCAATTTTGATACGTTTCAACCCTACTAGACTAAAGGTAGCTCCTATTTCACTTTTTACTATTTTCAAACTCTGTATTTTGCTATTTCAGGCTAGCAAGATGTGTGTGCGCACGAGAGAGAGAGAGAGAGAGAGAGTGTGTGTGTGTGTGTGTGTGTGTTGTGTGATGAGGACATATATTTTTGAAACCTCACTTAACATGTGGATTAATTTTTAATCACATGGTTAAGTAAATGTTGCACATGTGATTTACGAGCTTGGGTCCTGAGGAAATCACAGGATGTCAAAGGCAAAAGTTACTATAAGTTATGCCGCACAAGTACTTGGTGGTATCTGGTGCCAGTTGTTGGCCTAGGTCATTCATATGGCCATAAGTGTCAGTTGGTGACACTAAAGAAGTGACGTTTAATGGTACCTTACACCAATCTAATGGTCAAAGATGGCTCAAAGATACTCGAGAGTGGAAGATACCTAGCCAATTTAATTATTGGCCAGTCATATTATTTTTCAAGGCACCAAAATAATTATTAGATTAAATTTCAGTATTTTAAGACTGAAAATTAATATTTAATTATGAATAATGCTGAAAAAACCCTTTCGAAAGGTTGCCACTTGTCAAAAATGCCCATGCAAGACTAAAAAACGTCTTTAGAGACTAGAGAGAGGCATTTTTAGTATATTCAGCCTACAAGAGAGAGGGAGGAGATGTTGCTGGTTTGATTTGCAACCATTTGAGGACCTTTTGAGGCAATAAGGGACAAAAGAAGACCAATCAACAGTAGGTGACAGCATCTGCAAGCTGTTGAGACACGGAAACAGTAGTAAATGACTGATTTTCTTCAGTTCTTTGCATCTACAAGCTGTTGTGGTAGGGTAGCAGCTGCATTTGATTGATTTTCAGTCATTCTTCGCAACAAAACTCTGAATTTTCTCTCTCTACAGCTTTCTCTCTCATCTCCCAACCATTTCACAGCCTTGCTCTGAAGATCTCAGCATTTGGATCCTTGGAGGCTGAGAAATTGCAAATTTCTCTAATGTAAAGGATTTAGTAGCAACCTTGGGGCTGAAGGTGAATTTCAGCTAAATTCAAGTGGACTAGCCAACCATTGAATTTGGGGCATTTCCATCGTCCATGAAGTGGATGAAGGGCAATTAATAGCTTGAATCAAGGGGCAAATTAGATTGAAGACTTGCTAGTCACTTTGGACAGCAAGGGGAGTTTGGATTGTGAAGGGGATCAGGAGAACCCCATTGTTAATCAACTTCTTCTTCAATAAAGCTAAAAAAATACCGAAAGGGGTACCAATTTTGGGGCCAATCGGGTGTGCATTGTCCGAGATTAAAGGTAAATTTGTATTTTCCAGATTTGCATTAATTATTTGCTGCTGTAATTAAGTTGTAATCAAGGATTTACCACCCATCCACGAAAGGAAGGCTGGTTACAATGTGTGTGTGTGTGTGTGTGTGTGGACATGTGCTTGGGTGTGTTTGGACATAAGATGTGAGAAGCAAAGCTTTTAATGAACGAACCTCGGAGTATAGACTATAGTCCAACAAAAAACTAGGTTAAGCCCATACGCGTGCGCATGCTCGCGCGCGCGCATACAAGCACACACACAAATGAAATGAAACGATATATTAATGTCTATAAAAGGCCAAAATGACCTATGAGACCATGAGTTACAATCATGTGTATGATGGTACAACTATCTGGGAAAAATATGTAGCACAAAGCAAAATAATAAAGGAAACAAACTATGGCTATGTGTAAAACATAAGAGCTCTATCTAGTAACAATGAGCTCAAGATGGTACTATCTCATGTGGACATGAAGTGGCTAGCGCTAGCCGGAGCAATAATCCCCTGTATCCACCTATAAAGGTGTCGTTGGTGCTTGTGTCGAGGCCTAGGACATCTAGACCGCTGGCTAAGCTGAATGGGTTGATCAATCAGTACTCCTTGTTTGTGTGTCGACTAAGGCGGTGAGAGAGTCTCGTGTAAATTGGGGCTATAACTGTACTGAAGTCTTTTGAGTTTCCTTTGCAAAGAAGCTTGTGAGTTGCCTTTGAAAGGGCCTCGGTGTACTCCTGAGGCGCATGTCATGAAATTGTTGTATCTAAAGGAGAAAGAGGCCAAGGCATCGCTAATCGGTAAAATCCATGACTTTGGATGGTTGTCGAAATCCATCTCTAAAGAGACAATGGAAACGACCACGGATCTAATAATACATTGGGCAACGGAAGATATAATGCTCCTCTGTCTTTGGCTCTGACTGACATATCTAGCATATGTGCTCCTCTAGTGGGATGAATCTATATCTCTCATTCTCGATCTCTAGCTGATGTGAGGAGGTGCACAACTGGCCAGTAGTACATCTGATCCCATGGAAAAGATGGGTGTCCATGTATCTCAGGTGAACAATATATTCATCATTTGTAGTACAAAGGATATGCTTGCAGTAGAAAGCCATCTTTGTCCCTAGCTCCTGCCCTAACATCAACCATGTCCGCTTGATATCCAACTAGGTAAGATTTATCCTGATTATCCTGTGGATCTCTAACCTGCTCGAATCAAGAGATGGAGCATCAAGGGAGTACTCAAAGGGAGGTTTCTTGTCCATGCTAAAGGCATATAGCTCAAACCAGATCGACATCTGTGTATACCAACATGAGGTATCACCCTCTCTAGCAAGCTCCTTGGAGGACTCACGAGCTAACCGTGCATATCTATGTCTGGGTAAGTCCCATACGATATCTATGTATGCGACCAATCGAGTAAGGGCCTCTACCACAATCGGTGTAGTTGCTAGCTTAGCTCTAATAATCTAATGTGAAACTGAGGCCTTACATCTCGTCATCTTGGATATCATGGTTGGACACTAGGGGTTTCTCCATCGACCTCCATCTGTCATAAGCACACCTTGATTTGCTATGGTGGTCAAGACTAAGCCCCCATATCTGTACTCCATAGAGTAGTGTGGATGTGACCAGTGTATCAAAGAGCCATAGCTTGATGCAAGATTTCTAGAACTGCACATGTGAGAATATCCTCTCCAAAGCACCTAGTGCTATGTATTCGTGAGCCAGTCTGGTGTCTGTTGCCGCTCGCATAGAAAAGGTAGGCTCTATGAATAAGACTCCCAAGTATGTATAAGAGTCCACATACTCCAACTCCTTAGGTCCATATGTGAATTTAGATGCTAATCTCCTAACCCTCTGTGATGTAGTATAAAATACCATTACCTTGGTTTTACCAAGGTTCACTGAAAGCCCACAGTCCAAAGTATAGGAGAGTAATGCATCCAAGTGTCTCTGTAGACCCTTTGGAGAGTCAGCTATCAATATAATGTCATTTGCATACAATAAGAGAGCTATCCAGGTGCCAGCTAGTAAAGCTCGTCTATCTCCTTCCTGGGAAATATAATCAGCAATCCCATCAATGTACATGCCAAATAATATTGGAGAGAGGAGGTATCCCCGCTTCACCCCAATGGTAAATTGGGAGGGGGGGGGGAGGGGGGGGGGGGGGTGAGAGAGAGAGAGAGAGATATAGAGATAAAAAGGAAACAAAGACATAGAGAGACAATTTTGGATTGTGGTTGGGACAGGAGGGAGTGAGGGGGGGATAAGAGAGAGAGTAAAACCAACTATCCTTCTTGGAAAGGGTGGCTATTCCTTGATCAAGCATTGAATTACAACAATCAGCAAATAAACATAAAGTAAAATGCATAATTTACCATAATAATCTTGGATAGTAGACACCTTGTTGGCCCCAAAACTAGCACCCCTTTTGGTATATTTCTTTAACTTCAATTGCCCATGGATGTATTACAACCTGAGTTTCCATGATCTCCTTTGCTGATCCAAAAGCCCCTTGTTAATCCAACAATCAACAAATAAATTGGGTAATTTGCCCCTTGATTTTCACCTAGGACTTGCTCTAACTAGACCCCAACTAACTAAATACTACTCCAAATTTACAATGGATGGCTGGGCATCTGAAATCCCTAACAAAACAACAAGTTGTAGGTGTTGATTTGTGTGTACGATGCCTTATCTTGTTGGCACATGTCCCAAGGTGGTTGCGAAACCCTAATTTTTACAAAAATTTAGGGTTTACAACAGAGATGCCTCTAATACTTAGCCAAATTTAATATCTGCTCAAAATGGCTGAGAAATGCTAAATATCTTTTAATAACAGGTTGAAAAAGATGAGAGAAAGCCAAGATGACTTGCAAAACCCTAGTTTCTACAAAAAATTAGGATTTACAAGGCAGTAGAGATCCCTCTACTGTCTATGCCAAATTTAACATTTGCTCAAAATGATTGAGAAATGCTGAGGTCTTCTGAGAATGGGTTGGAGAAGGTGAGAGAAAGCCAAGATGAGAGAAAAATCTAATTTTCATTACAAGAAAACCCTAAAATCTGCTTCAGCCTGCATTTAATGCAACCTACTACCAAGCACCTCCAAAATGCTATCACCTAATCAGCAATGCTGTTGCCAGTCCTTGGAAAGTATCCCCTTGTTGTCCCCTATCTGCTAAGGCCCCCAAAGGCTGGCTTTGTGTAGCAAATTGCTGTTTTGTGATTAGAAAATGGACCAGCAGTTCCCACCCTCTCTATCTCCCAAGCTCTAAACTGATTGAATAGCTGAGACCTAGCTACCAAAAACGTTTTCTCAATTTGCATGGGCAATTTTGCCAAGTGGCAACCTTCTAAACCCATTTTTTAATATTATCTAATTATTTAATTAAATTTCAAAATTGAATAGTTCTAAAATTTAATTTCAACCCTTCTAATCCTGCCCAAAATTAAATGTGCTCATCCATAATTGAATTGGCTAGGCCATTTGCAACTTAGAGTGGTCCCCAATCCCTATTGATCCTTCAACTACTATTAATGCTAGTCCCTAGTGTCATCACTGACACTTCTTGGCCAAACAACTGTTTCGAGGTCAAACCTAACACCAATTGAACACCAAAACCCAAGTTGGCATAACTTATCATAACTTTTGCCTTTGACAGCCTTGAATCCTCAAGATTCTTGGCTTGTTATCATGAAATAGCTGCCATGTGCATCATTGCTAAACGACCTTGCACATTTGATTAATATCTTAATCAAACGTTATTGGCAAGATTAGAGCATCTCAAAATTTCACATCCCTATGACAAAGAGAGAGGATGTGGGAAGCAAATCTTTTGATGGATGAGCCTGGAAGTGCACACTCTAATACAACACAAAAACTAGGTTAAGCAGAGAGAGAGAGAGAGAGAGAGAGAGAGAGAGAGAGATGACAAAACTGAAATGTAATTAATGTTGTGATATCCAATGTTATGATTAATTGATGGAACTTTTTAAACGGCTGTCATTGAGAACCATTCTATGAAGTCCCCACTATCATGTATTCTGTTAGGCTGTCCTGTCAACAGCAGCTATGCACACAAACCCAGGCAGCAATTCCCTTACGCTGATGGAAAAATAAAGATAGTTCACTTTGTATCCCTGCCAGAAAAGGGTTTTCATAGGATCTCTCAAAGCAACAATCTCAAGCTAACAAACAGCAGATGCCAGCCTATAATTAGTCGACTAACCATTGATACCCTTTGGATCACAAAAAAACAGCTAGCACCACAAGTGAGCCCAGTTCTGACCAAGGTAACCAAACTGTCTATGACCTGAAGATAACTGGCTATTTTGATGTGCACTACTACACTGATCAAGTCATAAAGACTACAGAAATGGGGAAGAGCCCTACCAACATAAATATAGGACATCATGATAAGTCACATGTTTCTCATAAGTGTTTTCTCCAAAGGAGGAATCAATCAATTGATTCAAATCAAAACGAAAAGCATGCACATTTCACCTCATTAAACAGCAAACATTTTCTCATACTGAATTTTGAAATAGAATTATATTTTCACCAAGACTTTGAAACCTCAAAGCATTTGCTGTAGAAACTAAAATAAAACCTGTGTCATGGATCTAAGGGCAGTTGAATAGCCAAACATATTGTTCAATGGAACCTGCATAAATAAAATAAAATCAGTCTCACTCACTCACACACACACACACACACGCACACACACACACTCTCTCTCTGTGTCTCTGTCTCTGTCTCTGTCTCTCTCTCCTCCCCCCCCCCCCCCCCCAAATATATGTGCATGCGACGGGATGTTATACTGGCTTCACTAGAGCTCGCATAACTTGGGATGCTGGGATGAGTGACAGAAGCATGAATGGGTGTGTGCAGACTGCAGTTGCAGGCGTGAATGCATCAAATGCAGCCCTGTATACAGACAGGAAGGCAGGATTGAAGACAGATGTGAGCTTTGAGTACAGGCATGAGTACAGTCTTTACTGCAAGTGTGAATGTAGTTCTGAGTGCAGATGTGAATGTGATTGTGTGCTCTGATTACACATACACACAGTTCTAAACCACTGAATGTAATTAGTGCTTGCAGTGGTGGATGCAGCGAATGCAATAGTGTTTGCAGCGGTAAATAGTAAAGGCACACATGAACCCTGCTAAGATAGTGAAACAGTAAACAGAAAACAAAATGCACTATGATTTTTGGGAATAAGCCAGAGGAGCAGGCATCAGCTCACTCCTACCAATAGAAACAGACGAACTGGAAAGGAACCAAATCCCAAGCTTCCGTATGCCCAGTAAAGACCCAAGTTTCGAATTCATGTACACATGAAGTAGGGGATGGGCCTCCTCCTCATCATTGCGCCTTATCACTTTTACCTTCACTTTGTTGGTTGTGATCAGTCCATACTGTGGTCACAGTCATCTTCTCTCCAGCCATCCCATCTTCTCTCTCCTTTCAGTCAGACATCTCTCCAATTCTCTGTCCAGCACCTCAGTGACACTGTTCAGCCATGTGCAGCAGCTGTCATTATACTCAATCTTCTAGTTCAGACCAATTTTGTTCCTTCATCTTTACTGTGTTGATGTTCATTCTTTTCTTTCTGGTTGATTGTCTTGCTTCCACCTCACATGTATCCTCCAAGTGTGCATCGAGAGATTTCCTACAGCCTACTGTGTTTCCCCACTCCTTACTGCATTTTCCCTCCCTCCTACCCTCTTCTTCACATGATAGTGCTTGTTTAACTGGAGGCTTCACTGTGGACACCACTGACAGGTCATTTGCAGTTTACCTTTTCCTCAAACGCAACCCTTTTTTCCTTGCAGATTTGAAGGACAAACATGTCAGACGACAATGATAACAGTCCTTGCCTTGGGACCAAGGCAGTTAACTCCAAAGACTGTAAGGATCATTGCTAAGACCACTGAGATCTGGAGTTCTCTGCCCCTTCTTCCCCCGTGAGAGGGTGGTTCCTAAAATCGTGAGGAGCTGGTTCAGGGTTTTCTGTACTCACAGGACATGCTTCATACTGTGGCTTCTTCCCCCCTTCCCCAAGGACCCTTCCTTCCTATTAGCCTGCCCATCCATGCCCTTTGGTCCCAATGAACATCCTTGGCAGGCAGGAGTGCTCTTTCCCACCTTCAATAGCTCCTCGCTATGATCTTCGAATTGGTCCAGTGATTTGGCTCCACCATTCCAATTGGATACCATTTGTGTGTCCCACTTGAGGGCTCTCACTCCCATTGGCATGTTCTTGGCAGCTATTTCTTCAAGTTTTCATATGGAGAGGGGGTCATACTACTAGGCTGGATCTTTTCTTCAATTGACAACATTGACATCTTCAGGTCTTCCATCGGCTCTTGTACTCCTTGACGTCCATTATAGGCCTTGGAACTTCCTTCGAAGGTTATCTGCAGCGTTCAAGTTACCTCCTCTGCATGTTCCTCCCCTTTGGTGTTCCTTTCTCTGTGCTCCTTTGGCCTTCAGCAACATGCAGGATCTGAGAGGGGGTGTTAGCAGACATTCTATTTCTTGTCTTTCCCTGTGTCAGTCCTGTAGTTGTCAGCCTCCACTAGAGATTGGCAAGGACATTCAGAGCTCTGGTACTCACTCCATCTGTCAGACTTGGTCTATTACAGCAGTCTTTATCACCAGCACATCAGGTGGATGTATCCTATGTTTGGCCCCTCAGCTCTGCCTATTGCTGTCTTAACCCATTTTCCTTAGGTGGCCTTTTATGGGCTATTTTCCCATTTTTGCAGAGAGTCACCTGTTTCCTTAGGGGCACGTGGCCAGATCTGTGAGCATGCCCTATGATTGTGATCAGTCCATACTGCTGTCACAGTCATCCTCCCTCTGATCATCATGTTCTCTCCCTCCTTCCCTCAATCGTTTCTCTCTTCTGATCACAGTCCCCCTTCTCTTCAGCTTACAACCATGGGCTTGTCAGCAGCAGCGACTGATTTTGCATGCAAAGAACGATAAGGCAAGAACGCACATTTGCGCGCCCCCCCAAGTCAACCAGCAGGGATCAGGCTGCTCATTCCTGATCATGATGAGTTTTGGGATGAGGAGTTGCAGATAGCATGATTGTCTCTTAGACAAGCATGTGGCGACCTCAGAGCTTTCTGGTGGCCATAAAGATATTTTGCTAAGCTTCAAATGCCCTCATTAATTTTGGCATAGGAAACTTCTCTGTTGGGTATGCAATATGCAGCAGCCTGCTGCCTTATGGGAATACACATTAGTTCAAAGCAGCAACTCTTTTCCCTCTTTGACTGAGCATTCGACAATTATATAGCACAAAACTTTCCTCTTTTGGCAAACATATGGTTGTCACTTCATGCTGGCCTTTATCTAAGTCCTTGGAGATTTGACAAGTTTTGGACCTTATTCCGAACTTTATCAGAGCAAGAGACAATGGTAGCCCACAATGTTTTCATTCACCAAAAAATGAGAGGCAAGAAGGGATTATCGAAGGAAATTGTCATACTAGAGTTTCACTTCTCAAGCTTACTCTTGCAGGCCTCCTACCAGGTAAGAAGTAACAGCTTTGGAGATTGGAGGACACATGACAACAGTTTTGCAATCCCAAGCAACCGAGCATCGAACATGGCTTGAGAGTTAGGAAGGGACCTTGAGGTCAAGTTACAGCTGCTATCATCAGGACTTGGAGATCATTGATTGAAAGAGGGTGCAATAGCCCATTCCCTTCAACAATCAGATCAGCTCACAGATTAGGCACATATAACAGACGATCTTAGGACAAAAGTGAACTCCAAGCCCATACTTTCTGGCACACCCATTCCGGCTCATAACAGATATTGCCTGGGATATCCATTTCTAGGCAAACGATTATCCAGGTTGATCACTGATCTATGGTTGTTAAAGACCACACCCCACCTCCCAAGTGCTCAACTGCACCACCCGAAGATCTATGCAATCATATGCCCTGGAACTTTTATAAATGATTAAAGTGAAATCATCACTTCTGCACAGAAAAGTTCCACCAGACAGACTCCAATATTTTGAAGGTTCCTTCATATTCATTTTGCATAACTGATACTGATAGCAATATCAAAAATCAATGCAAAGCATAGGTGAGATGCATGATTATGGGCAAACATAGTAAGCTCATAATGCAAATCATAGTACTGGCAACACAATGCTTCGGCTGGCGATAAATCTTGAAATGAAAATAACGAACACCCCTCTTTTTGTACAGAGGGGGGAAAAAGGAGCAGCATGCTCATGCAGTGGACAGAACAAACACAAAATTTGCAAGCAAGAGTCACTAGAGTCCTGGCACAGAAAAACTAGAAATGTCTCAAATTTCAACAGTGAATAATAGCTTTAGGATTCAAATGCCCAGCACGTTGAGGCTTGTTCTTCCAATTGTAGGAATACAAACAGGAAATGTGCTCAAATTGCTGTAGGAAGATTGTATCAAGTAGACATTGCTTGATATGTATACTTTTCTTTTCTTCCTTGCATTAAAAACGTTTGATGTTCTGCACTCACATCCTCACTTAGAAAACAAAGGAACTATACCATACATTTCTGTACTCTGCCTCAATCATAACAAAACCATCAAGGAGTCACACTTCACATCTCACAAACAAATAAACATGAAGTATCAAAATGAACTCTGCCCAAAGATCGGATATTAGCTCACCTTGTCTAACAAGAAGGACAACAAAATCATCGATTGAGTCACATTCCACCTCTCACCAAACAAATGACCCGCACTTCTTGGGCACAAGTAGCCCCTTAATTGTACAAAAAATCAAGGCTTAGTATTAGTCTTCAATGTCTTGCATATGGGCCACAATAGTTTGAGAAAGGGCTCCCCCTCAGATCAAGTGCAAATATATGCCTTCAGCTGCTACACGGAGTACTTACATCTTTAGTAATTGGGCATGGATCTTGGGGTGGCTGTCAAAACCCTGATTTCTATTGTAAAATAGGGTTTCAGCTTCAATTGCCCTTCACCACAAGCTGGAAAAGGCTGAAAACTATTGATGGATTGTCAAATAACAAGAGAGAAATTTCTCAATTTTGTCACTGGAAAGTGCTTAGATCAGTTGCTGCCCTGATCTGGCACAGTAAAAGTGTTGTTGCCAACAGACCCAATGGCTCCAGAAGGCTGTCGCCAGCCCAGGAATGCAATTGCCAAGTAATGATCACTCCCTCGCAGCAGTCGCCTACTGTGGATGACCCTCTGGCTGGCTGGAAATCGTGTTTTCCTGCTGGCACCTACTGTTGCAGCACACTCTCCTCTCTCTCTCTCTTTTTTTTTTGTAAACCCTCTCTCTCTCTCTCTCTCTCTCTCTCTCTCTCTCTCTCAGCTCCGCAATTACACCAACTTGCTGGTATGACCCTTAGCCAGTCCTAACAGCCCTCTCTTAGCCTTGAGGCTTGTATGAGAAATTTTGACAAGTGACTGCTTGTTTTGCCACTTGCAGCTTTCCAAGTGTAAGTTGCTAATGATGCATGTGTAGCTCCAAAATGTATCATTCACCATGGTTGTATTGTGTATGTTGCTGGAAATAGAGGAAAGCAGCAGCAAAAGTGGGGAAAACTAACTTGAATCAATGTGGACAGCGAAGAATAAAGAGAGGAGAAGGCCTGCTTGTCAAGAACACTGAAAGAGCTGAAAACTTGAGGAAAAAGAGCTACAAATAGTGTGGACAAGTGAAACCCATCTTCCTTCTCGGATAGAGTGGTAAAACCTAATCAACAACTTAATTACAACAATTAATAATTGAGCATAAACCGAGATGCATACATTACCTTAACAATCTTGGACAATAGACCCTTGTTGGCCCCAAAACCGGCATCCCTTTCGGTATTTCTTTAACTTCAATTGCAAATGGATTAATTACAAGTCAAGATTCTCCAATCTCCTTGGCTAATCCAAAAGCCCCTTGTTGTAAAAACAATCAGCAAGCAATTTGGGCCAATTGGCCCTTGATTTTTACCCAACACTTGCACAAATGGAACCACCAACAGGCCAAATGCTGCCCCAATCCATAATGGATGGGCTGGCATCTAAAATCCCTATCAATACAACAAATTGCAAGTACTGAATTCAGTGTACAATGCCTTATCCTCTTGGCACGGGTCCCGAGGTATTTGCTAAACCTTAATTTCTTCAAAAACTTGGGGTTTACAACAAAAATCCTCCTACTATCTACCAAATCTGGCTGAGATCTACTGAGAATTTCTGAGAATTTTTGAGAATTGATTGGAGAAGGTGAGAGAAAGCCAATATGAGAGAGAAATCTAATTTTCTTTGCCAAAAAAATCCTAAAATCTACCTGCTCCCTGCTCCCTGCTCCCTGCTCCAACCTGCATTTAATGCAGTCACCTATTGCCAAGCGCCTCCAAAATACTTCACCTAATCAGCAATGCTACTGCCAACCCCTAGAAGGTGTCTTCGTGCTGTCCCCAACCTCCTGAGGCCCCTAGATGGCTGTTTTCTACAGCACATTGTTGTTCTTTGATTTGAAAAAGCACCAACAGCTCTCTCTCTCTCTCTCTCTCTCTCTCTCTCTCTCTCTCTCTCTTCAAGGCTATAAAATCACTAAATGGTTGAGACCAAACCCCCAAAATTTTTTCTCAATTTGCATGGGCATTTTTGCCAAAAGTGGCTGCCTTTTAAACCCATTTTTCAGCATTATCCAACTATTTAATTAATTTTCAAAATATAAATAATCTTGAAAATTAATTTCATCCCTTCTAACCCCGCCCAAAATTAAATGTTCCCATCCATAATTAAATTGGCTAGGCCATGTGCAACTTGGAGAGGTCCCCAACCTCTGTTGACCCTTAGATTGACATTAACTAATTAATTAATGCTAGTCCCTAGTGTCACCACTAACACTTATTGGCCAAACAACTAACCTAGGGTCAAAACTTACACCAACTGACCCCAAAGCCCAAATGGCATAATTTATCACAACTTTTACCTTTGACACCCATTGGAAATCAGAAATGAAAGCAAAGCAGACAACGTTTGGAAATTTCCCTGGTATCAGAACAATCTCAGAGCAAGTGACGCACTTTTTCTAAACAACAAGCACTCCTAATATCTTCTCAACTTAATGAACCTATGAACACACACACATGCAACCACACACACCAAAACTGTAGAGTATATGCACACAAAGCAACCATGAAAAAGTGTTTAAACCATACAAACTCCACTATTATCTAATGTTGACAAATCCTCGTTTAGTGTTAGGGTTAGTTATGCAACAGTGATGTAAAAGATAAAAACAGTGATACCTGAGAGAATATAGCTGTTACTAGTATTTGGGCCAGCAAATAGGACTTAACAAGAAATGCAAAATCACAAATTTGAAGTACACCTCTTTCCAAGGACACTCTGGGTTAGATTAGCCAGAAAATAATGCACAAAATACTGCTTGTGTTTATAGAAAATCATCAGCAGCTATCAATGCAGGATAGTGTCCTGATTTATCACAACTCAATATCAAGTACTTCAGCATTTATATCAAAGCGACAAAGAAGTCGAATGATGTGTGTTTAAGCTTGAAACATTGGGGCAATTAGTGCATCAATAATAAGCACAACTGTATAGCAAAAATGTTTTTCCATCCTCCCTCCCTCCCTGTTTTAGTTCTCACATTCCAAAAGTCAAAGAGTTTGTCAAAGGAAGCTTACGTGAGCTGTAATCACACAATCATCTCCCTCTTGCCCACTCCCAATGATGATTCCTTTACGTCTGCCATCACCAAGATGCAACAACATATCCGTGCCAATCAGAACTGACTAAAACTGACTTTCAAGGGGACCTAGTGTTCCACCCATAACTTTTAGATCAAACTAGCATCCATATAAACAAGGATTAGATTCTGAAAGATGGCCATGGCATCCTACTTAACCTGAACAGGTGTAGAACGTTCATACAAACATGATTTTAGATTTGGAAATGGTGAAATGGGTATAGCATCCTACATTTGCGAAGAAGTACAACAATGCACATGAAGAAATGTGAAAAGGCAAACCTGAATAAGATATACACATTCAATACTGGAAAATAAGGGGAGACTTTGTTTTGCATCATATGCACATCATCCAGTTATAATTATGCTCCAATATTCAGCACGATTTCTTGTGCAACAGGCTTGCTATTTTTAATCTCAGATGGCCCATGATTCTGACGAGAGAACTTTGGCTCTTACAAAAAATTTAAGGCCACACAAGGCCAAAAAGAGGGTGAGAACCACAACAGTTCTAAAGAGTAGCTACGAAAGTAGCACACCCATCTAAGGCCCACATCCTGCAATGCTTTTATTGTTTATAACAATTGTATCTCACAGGCGACAAAATGTAGGCACATCGAAAATGTGGTTCAACACTCGCCATCTTTTCAGCAACCACTTGCACAGTAAAAATGGTTAACAAGTTTGTCCAGAAAAAGCTGAGAACAGATGATCCCCATACAGTATTTTGTCAGTTTCTGTTGAAGCTGTAAAAGAATCAAATGTACCTGCTCAGCAGCTAGCACTGCTGAATACTCACAACCCCCTGCTTTTTTGAAGAAAATTTTCAAGCTTAGTCTCACTGACATTCAAAATTCAAATACCACATAGCTGTGATGCACAGTAAACTCATATCTAAGCTACTACCCTTGTACTAGCCAGTCTTGCACCAAAGAGTTCCATGGAAACTGTTGTGACTCCATCAACCACTACCAAACAGTAAATCAGGTTCACCTAAAAGAAACAGCAAAGGTTCCAAACTTGAAACTCACAGTTCAAGCCCACCTCTTACATTTGCAAAATAGTGGGATAATATATGAGGACAGCCTGAAACTTGGCAGAAATTCTCACGACAGAGCTTTTCCTTGGCAAAGCGAAACCGGCCTTCCTTCCCGGAAAGAGTGGTAATTCCCTGATTAAGCACTTAAGTATTGCAATCAGCAAATCAAGATAACTTAAAATGCACAGTTTATCTTAATAACCTCGGACATTGGACACCCTATTGGCCAGAAAACTGGCATCCATTTCAGTATTTCTTTAACTTGAATGCTAGTCGAATGAGTACAAGCTGAGATTAACAATCTCCTTTGCTGTTCCAAAAACCTCTTTGCTGTAGCAACAATCAGCAATCAATTCAAGCCAATTACACCTTGATTTTCACCCAAGACTTGCATGAATAACAATAACACAAAATTTAGGTGTTGAATTCAATATACAATGCCTTCACCAATTGGCACAGGCCTGGAGGTATCCACAACTAGCGGAGTGGAAGTGCTACCTCCCCCTTGAGCATCAAGCAATACTCTAGACCCCTGCCTTGCTGAACCTGACAAAGTTAGCTCTAACTGAAAGGCATCTAGGTAAAGCTACAACAATTGAGGATGGTCTGCCAAGTCATCCTATTCCATCCATTTGGCATCCATTGGTGAATAATTTTAAAATTTTACCAAGTATCTCTTGGAAACTTTACCTTTGACCTTTCTTTCCTTATGTGCCAAAATCTCATCAACCTCCTCAACCTCAAGCTGAATTTCAGCAGAACATATCCTCTTGCACATCACCATGAAAGGACCTTAACAAATTGACATGAAAGGCATAATCGCCCTCTGCATATTGCAAAGCATGTTTGTGACGATCAGCTGCCCCTTGCTTTTAATGTGATCTCTGAAGTGCATATTTTATCTTTGCATAGGCTGCATCTAAGTTTTCCATATAGCAATCAACCTCAAAGATCTTATCCTTAGTTTGCAAAATAGGTGGTACCTTCTTGCCACCCTCAACCACCTCAAATGGAGCTTTGTCAATGGAACTATCCACTGTGTTGTAAGCAAACTCAACCAAGGGCAAATACTGTGTCTTGTGGTCTAAAACGTAGCACCTCAAAAGATCTAACATTGTGAAATTTGCTACCACTAACTTACCATCTGTCTCATTGAAAGTCATGTTCCTCCGTATGCAAGACACAGAGGTATTGATGCCACGGTTAAGACAGTGGAGCATTTCTTTTATTGACCAGCTTTGAGACATGATATATAATAGTTTGTTAAGATATGCATCGTATGCCAAAAGGTAAAGCCTGATAGGCAAAAGATGCCGGGTTTATTATAGCCCTTGCCTATTCTAGATAAGGCTTGGCAGAGCTTTGTAATGGACTTTATTTTTTAGCTTTCTAAGACTCCTACATGGAATGATAGGATGGACTATCATTTGCAAGTTTAGCAAACAAGCCCATTTCATTCCGGTGAGGAAGAAAATAGAGGCTGATCATAGAACACGATTGTTTTTGCAAGACATCTTGAAGTATCATGATGTGCCAGGGTTGATCGTTAGTGATTGCCAGATGACCAGCTTACTTTGAAAGGGATTGTTTGAGAATATGGGTATGACATTGAAATTCTAATCATTTTTCCATCTGCAGGATAACTCTAGGCCTTAATTGCTTTATGACACACAGTCATCCATGTATCATAGGAAATCCGTCTCTTAGCACAAAGTGTTCATATCTCTAGCCATTGCAAAGCTGATCATAAAAATTAGCAAAGACTAAATCAATAACATATTACTCATTCATGGAATCCAACTCAACGTGATAAACCATACCCATGGCTGAAATTTGTGGCTTGCATGATAGTGCACTAGCCACAATGTTCTTTTTATCATCAATATGTACAACCTAAAAATGAAACATAGAGAGAGCATTTTCCAATCTCATATGCTTCTCCGACAACTTTATCTACGTCAAAAAGTACTTTTAAGTTCAATGGTCAATCTGCACTGTAAAATCAACCCCTAACAAATAATGTTTCCATATAGACAATGCATGAATTACAACCAAGAGCTCTTTCTCATATACCTGCAAATTCTTTTCTACACTGGAGAATTCCGCTCTCAAAAGCCACAACTCGACCCTCCTACATAAGAACACTCCCAATGCTATTACCACATGCATTACATTGAACTATTAATGACTTTCTTAGATCGAGCAATACAAGCACAAGATCTAAAGTCATCTTTTCCTTCAACTATTCAAATGCCCAAATTTTCACTATTGACCATCTCTAAATGTCACATCCTTCTTCTACAAAGCATATAATGGAGATGCAATTTCAGCAAACCTACATACATACTTCTTATAGTAAGAACATAAACCTAAGAAGCTAAGGATCTCATGCACATTTCTCAAAACTCGCCATGATCGTATTACCTCAATCTTTACAAGGTCCATGCAAATAGCATCAATGGATACAATATGTCCCAAAAAGTGGATTTCATGCAAAAATAATTCACTTTTCTTGTCATTGATAACTATGGTCACGCAGTTCATTGAACACAATGTCCAATTGTCTTCTATGCTCTGGCTCATTCTTTGAATAGACAATCATGTAATGAAAGAAAGTACCCATAAATCCTCTATGTGGCCTAAAGATATGATCCATCACCTGATTAAAAGTAACAGAAGCATTCATAAATCCAAAAGGCATAACAAGAAACTCATACAACTCGAAAGATGTCTTGAAAGCTATCTTACGCACAAGAATCAGAAAGTAATTCTTTATCGTGATCTTCTTCAAAGCACGATAACCAATGCACATACGTCATGAACCATCCTTTCTTAGCACTAAAAGCACTAGAGAACCAAAAGGAGATGAGCTAGATTGAATCAACCCTTTTCCTAACAACACATTCACCTGACTTATAATCTACTCCAATTGGGCTGCACTGACTCTGTAGAGTGTTATGCATTGACATTCCATGCACATGCATGTGCAGTTCTCAATAGGAGCACCAAGGAGTCCATGTGGCAAGAGCGCACGAGCTGACATCAGCAGGACATATGGCTGGGCCGCAGGGGGAAGTCGGACGGCTACTGTAGGTCGGATTGCAACTGGTCAGACAGTTTTGTCCAGTCGGCTGCATTTAATGCAGCCAACTTGCATTATTCTGGGCATTCTTAGTGGCCTATTTATTTTCCCCAATTTCCACACCCTTTAAAAGTTATGCTCTCAATTTTCAGGCTGTAGATTGTGGAGACTACCCTCGAGGTTCACGAAGAGTGAGATCTTCAAGGTGGAGACATACGCAAACATTTTCTGTGCACCCGTGTATATATTTCCATCCTTATACAATATTCTTTACTGCAGATTCTCTCTCTCTCTCTCTCTCTCTCTCTCTCTCTCTCTCTCTTCCCTTTGATCACTCTTTGACTTGGTCATGCACTTCTCCATTGCTTCACTTTGACATGGTATCAGATCATTGAAGAACTAACCAAGGGTGGACCTACCACAAGAGGAGATTTCAATGCAACACTAGGCTGCGTTTTCAGCATTCAAGAGGGAGCAGGAGAGCTACGCTTCAAAACAAGGCTAAGGTGAGCGTAGGCTTGTTAGAAAGGAGAAGATTTGCTGAAGTTGTTTGCTGATTTTTGCTGTTAGAGAAAAAGAACACTGCATTTTCGGCCTTCAAGAGCAAATATTACCATTTCATCGCCTCTAGCAGGTGAAGAAGGCTAAGGACAAGTGGAAAGAGCCCTAGCAGACTACTTTCACATAGTCAAAGGGGCTTGCTTTTTGTGTTTTGTGCAAGCATTGCACGTGAAAATGTCTTCTGAGGCTAAGATAGAGTTTCACGCGATCATGGACCAGAAGGTGTCCGTCTTAGCGGCTCTTCCATCATATCAAAAGCTCAATGCTCAGAACTACTACATCTGGCAGGTCATGATGCTTGCCATTTTGGAGTCCTATGATTTGGCGGAGCTTGTTACGAAGGCTATTCATTGTCCTTCTTTGCAAGACGAGTCCAGACTCTCTTCTAATGATAAGGTAGAGTTGGCAATGGGTTAGGCACATTGTGACAAAATCAATGCTCGCATCCGCTTGTTTTTATTTCTCTCATATACTATAGTTGTTATCTCTAATATCGAGCATTTAACGGTGGCCAAGGAGAAATGGCTAGAGCTTGATCAAATGTACAATCATATCACCGTCATGAAATAAGTTTCTCTGGAATGGGAGGTGCAGATGGGAACCATGAGTGTCAAGAAGTCATCTTCTATGCAATAGCATATTAACAAGCTAAGGCAGCTTCGAATGCAAGTACAAAACGCAGGGAAGGTGATCACTTCTAAAGACATGGCAATAACTCTCCTTCCACAATTACCGCCCCGTTTCAATGGTTTTCATTCCGCCTTGATTGGTTCAAGGCAGTCGGAGAGTCTTCGATGGGAGCAGTTGGTTCCTATGGTCTTGGACCAAGATGAGTTGTTGAAAGGAACCAATGCTTCTAAATCGGAGGCCTTGGTTGGTCAATCCTCTCAGAAGAAGGGAAATGACCAAAATAAAAAGGAATACAAATCAAAGAAGCACAAGGAAAAGGAGTCTACTTGTCACATCTGTGGCAAGACAGATCACTAAAAAAAGAATTGCCCCAACAAGGAGAAGAAGGAGAAATATTCAAAGGATTCCGGAGCGGTAGCTACTCCCCCATCAATTGCTTTTCTCCATTTGGAGGTGGTTAAGGAATCGACCCTAACGAATTCTAATGCTCCGTTGATGGCCCCATTCACTTGAGAGCGAATTGATGGCAATGGTTGCTCACGGCACATGACCCCTTCTTTGCTAGGTGTTGCTCATTTGCAACCTTCACATAGCCAAAATATCATTGGTGATAGTTTTTCTATTCCTATTTAGGGATAGGGTGACATGCCTCTTATTCTAGATGGACGAGGTGGAGCCCATACATCTAAGTGGCTTTATGTGTTAGTCTTGGGATACCATCTACTTTCGATGCACAAGATTTGTGGCCTAACCTCTTGGTCGAATTTAATGAGAATTCTTTTCGGATTCTTGATCGTGGCTCAAGACATGTTCTTTCTTCAAGATATGAGAAGAATTGAGTCTATAAGCTGCAGTCTTCTTCTACCTTGACTTCTCTTCTTGTTACCTCTCAAACTCAATCCGAGCTTTCGCATGCTCGGTTTGGCCACCTCAACTATGATTACCTTCGAAAGGCGTCTATGGGACAGCTTGTTCGAGGTTTGCTGGATATTGTAGTGAGCTAGCAGCCTTGTGTATCGTGCATCTGTGGGAAGCAAACTCATGATGTTATACCTTGCTAGGCTTCTAGGCGGTCTTCAACACCCTTGGAGCTTGTTTCTACTGATCCTTGTGGACCGATGATGATAGAGTCTCTCCAAGGAGCTTCTATTTCATGCTAATTACGGATGATTACAGCAAGATGACATGGGCTTATTTTTTAAAGCTGAAATCAAAGGCTTTCTCTCATTTTACCAATTGGTTGCTCTTTGAGGAGAACAGATCAGGCCGAAACTGAAGACCTTACGATCGGATAAGGGCGGAGAATTTGTTTTTAATGAGGTTGTTTGTTTTTCTACAGATCGTCGTGTTCACCAAGAGTTTGAGAATACAAACGCCCCTCAAGAGAATGGCATATTAGACTAGAAAAATCACTGTGTTTCGGAATGGCTCATACTATCATGGAGCATCGTCAAGCACCCCAGTATCTATGAACTCAGGTTGTGTCCATTGCTATTCACATTCTTAATCAATCCCCTACTTCCACTATTGTTGGTATGACTCCTTATAAGGCCTACTTTGGTCTAAGCCAGTTGTTTCTTATTTCAAGATTTTTGGATGTGATGCCTATATTCACATCTTGAAAACACAACATGACAAATTTGAAGCACCTTTCAAAAGATAGGTGTTTGTGGGCTACAGCTCACAATCTCAAGGCTACCGATTGAAACCAACCTTCCTTCTCGAATAGGGTGGTTTAACCTGATTAAGCACTTAATTATAGCAATTAGCAAATGAACATAAACTGAAATGCTCACTTTACCTTCATAAACTTGGACAATGGACACCCTGTTGGCCCCAAAACTGGCGCCCCTTTCAGTATTTCTTTAATTTCAATTGCTGATGGATAAATTACAAGTCGAGATTTCACGATCTCCTTGGCTGATTCAAAAGCCCCTTGCTGTTCCAATAATCAGCAAAGCATTCGCACAAATTACCCCTGGATTTTCACCCAGGACTTGCTCTAATGGAACCCCAACAGGTCAAATGTTGTACCAAATTCACAATAGATGGGCTAGCATCTGATGAAATCCTCACAATTCCATGAATTTCCAGTGCTGATTTTAGTGTACCATGCCTTTGACTAATGGCACGGGTCCCAAGGTGGCTGCTAAACCCTAATTACTGCTGTAATTTAGGGTTTACAGCAGTAAACTTTCTGCTGTCCACCAAATTTGACTGTACTCCCCCTTTTGAAGCTCTTGGTGCCATCAGATTTGTCATGAGAGCTACGAATCAAAAGATACATTTCAGCTTATTTTCTCTCTCTCTACAACATTCTCTCATCTCCTCCAGTCTATGCTCAAGCATTCTCACTAATTCTCAGCCATTGGTAGCAGAGTACAACCAAATTTGGTGGACAGCAAAGAGTTTACTGCTGTAAACCCTAAATTACAGCAGTAATTAGGGTTTAGCAGCCACCTTGGGTCTAACTTGGCACCAACTGACCATCAAAACCCAGTTGGCATAACTTAACACAACTTTTGCCTTTAACACCCACTGCATCCTTGGGGTCCTTGGCCTATTCCCATGAAATAACTGCCATGTGCATCACATGTGCTAAATAACCTTGCACATTTGATTAATAACTTAATCAAATGTTACTAGCAAGATTAAAGCATCTCAAAATTTAACGTCCCCGTGACAGACCTCCCCCTTGAAAACCTTGTAATCGTTCTCGATTGCACTGCATTGAGCCAAAGCAAAATTATATTGCACTGGAATTTCAATTTGGGATGACAATCACCACAACATTGGCCACTGTTGTCGAACCGTTGTATATGCGCAAAACTTATTGAAAATTTCCAGCCAAAAAAACAAAATAGAAAACTGAAAAACAGTCCAAAACTGTTGCTAGAAACCATTGGATGCATCCATAACTCATGCTTCTCAACTAGTCTAACTTCAAAACCACAGTAAAGCATATTCTCAGCATAAACCATGGCTGAAACTATCAATGGCATTCGTTTACATGCGGCTGTCCATGGAATCAGCTGTAAACCATTAAAAACTGAGCATGACCTGATCATGGACTGATATGAGAACTGATCACAAATGGCTGCAAATGTGACTCCAAACTAATCACAAGCTGATGGTAAAAAAACTGATCAGAAATTGATGCAAAAGCTGATGCAAAACTGATCCCAAAATGATCATAAACGGTTCTCAAAGTGATCAAAAACTTAGCTGAAACTAATCAGAAATTGATCTCAAAACCGAGGCAAAAACTCATGCTAAACTGGTCCAAAAACTCATGCATAAGTATAGTCTCAGAGCCGTGGTGACAACCATACTCATATACATGTATCTCATAGTGACTAGTACACCGAGTAGTGACCTCATGGCAGACATACTGTCAGCACAATACCTTGGATGCATGAATACATGCAAAATCCACTATATACGAGAGCTGTCCAAAACCGGTGGAGTGGAAGTGCTACCTCCCCCTTGAGCATCAGGCAATGCTCCGGACCCCCGCTCTGCTGAACCTTGGTAAGCCGATCCAAAGTCGGCTCTAACTGAAAGGCATCGAGCTAAAGTTGCAACAACTGAGGATGGTCTGCCAAGTCATCCTCTTCCATCCATTTTGCATCCATTAGTAAATAGTTTTGAAACTTCACCAAATATCTTCTAGAAACTTTACCTTTGACCTTCCTTTTCTTATGTGCCAAAATCTGCTCGAGTACCAAAATCTCATCTAGTTTCTCAACCTCTCGCTGAATTTCAGCAGATACGTCTTCTGGCACATCACCGCGAAAAGGTCTCAACAAACTGACATGAAAGGCATTGTGTATCCGCCAATGTGGAGGTAATTTCAACCGATATACAACATCGCTGATCTTTTTCAACACTTGAAAGGGTCCATAGTATCTCATGCTTAACTTCGAATACAACCTCTCTCTTCCCTTCATCTTTTTTAGCCTCGCCTTTTCGAAACGCAGCAATACATAATCGCCCTCTGCAAACTGCAAAGCACGTCTATGGCGATCAGCTGCCCGCTTTTCCTTGTCCTGTGATCTCTGAAGTGCATACTTTATCTTTGCATAGGCTGCATCCAAGCTTCCACAAAGCGATCAGCCTCAAAGATCTTATCCTTAGTGTACAAAATAGGTGGAACCTTCTTGCCATCCTCAACCACCTCAAATGGAGCCTTGCCAGTGGAACTATACACCATATTATTGTATGCAAACTCAACCAATGGCAAATACTACTCCCACTCTGTCTTGTGGTCTGAAACATAGCACCTCAATAGATCCAACACTGTGGCATTTTCTTCCTCAGACTGACCATCTGTCTACGGATGGAAGGATGATGAGAATTTCAGCGTGGTACCCATATTCTCGAACAACCCCTTCCAGAATAGACTGGTCATCCGAGGGTCTCGATCACTGATGATCGACTCAGGCATACCATGATACTTGAAAATGTGCTGCATAAATAATCATGCCATATGATCAACCTTTATCTTCTTCCTCACCGGAATAAAATGGGCTTGTTTGCTAAACCTGCAAATAATAGTCCATATCCCATCATTCCCAATAGGTGTCCTAGGAAGCTCAAAGATAAAGTCCATAGCAATGCTCTGCGAAGGCCTATCGGAAATAGGCAAGGGCTGCAACAAGCCCGGCATCTTTTGCCTATCATGCTTTACCTTCTCACATATGATGCATGCCCTAACAAACTACTCTACATCATGCCTCAAAGCTGGACAATAAAAGAAATGTTCCACTGCCTTGACTGTGGCATCAATACCTCTGTGTCTTGCATACGGAGGAGCATGACTTTCAATGATCACTCTAGGCCTCAACTGCTTTGTGACACACGGTCGTCCATGCATCAACAAAAATCCATCTCTTAGCATAAAATGCTCATGCCTTTGGCCATTGCAAAGCTGATCATAAACATTAGCAAAGTCCGAATCAGCAGCATATTGCTCTTTCATGGCATCCAACTCAATGTGATAAACCATAGTGACAGCTGAAATTTGTGGCTTACGTGACAATGCATCAGCCATAACATTCTTGTTACCCCCCCCAAAAGACCTGTTTGGTGATCGATTAATTAAGTGAACGGCTGTCATAATAGCCTCTGCCCAAAAACCATCGGGTAATGCAGCACGAGACAGCATCGTACGGAACTTATCTGATATGGTTCGATTCATACGCTCTGCAACTCCATTTTGGGGTGGATTATGAGGGGCAATGAGCTCCCTCTTTATCCCTTTGCTGTCACAAAATGCCTAAAAGGCCTTGGACACATATTCCCCACCATTGTCAGAGCGAAGACACTTAAGTGTCTTATCAACCTAATTTCCAGCCAATGCTAAGAAATTTTTAAACTTATCTAGCACTTCATCCTTGCTACAAATAGGATAAACCCATATCTTCCGTATAGCATCATAGACAAAGGTGACAAAATACTTCTTTCCCCCTAAAGATAATCCTGGCATCTGAGATACATCTGAATGTACTAACTCTAGAGGAGAAGATTTCAAAGAAAGAGACTTTTTGTGAGATGTCATTGCATGTTTACCATAAATACAATGATCACAATGCTCAAAATCAGCATAACGAAGACAAGGCAAGTAACCCAAACGAGAAAGCACTTTCATTCATGTTTGACTCATGTGTCCCGACCGGCCATGCCACAAAGAAACACTTGGCTGCTCGGTCACGGCAACAACATGGTCACGCACACTAGATACATGAAGTGGATACAAAGTATCACTCTTGCAACCTCTGGCAATCACTCTAGATCCCTTACAGAACTTCCATTTTCCATCACCAAAGGTGTTATGAAAACCATCATCATCTAGGCGCCCTGTGCTAATCAAGCTCTCCTTGAGCTGAGGTAGATGCCGTACATGCTGAAGTGTAAAGACAAAGCCATGCTGAAACTGTAACTGCACATTGCCAATACTTGCAATCTCACATGCATAGTTGTCCCCAAGATGGACAACACCATGTCGACTCCTTATATAGTCAGAGAACCACTCACGATGAGGGGTGATATGAAAGGAAGCACCTGAATCGAGAATCCAAGTATGCATGTCATCATCTGTATCTACAAGTAAAGCATGTGCACCAAAGTGTGAAGAGTATGTCACTCCCACTATCACTGTCATGAGTGACTACATTCACCTCTTCAATTTTTACAGTGCTCTTCTTAGGCTGATTGTCCTTCTTCTCTTTCTTGCTATCATCTGTCTTCTTGTCCTTTCCTTTCTCTTTCTTCCATTTGTAGCAATCACGTTTAAAGTGACCCTTCTTGCCACAATGATGATGGCATTCAACATCTTTGCCACGTGATTTACTACGTCCCTTGCTATCATATTTGCCTTTCTGCTGTGATCTGCCCCTAGTATGCAAAGCATTGGAAGACTCATTGAATGCATTGTTCTGCCGATTCCTTTTTTCCATAAGTAGAGCACTCTCTACATCAGCATACAAAAGGATCACATTAGAATTGCTCATAGCAGTCCTGAATGTATCCCAACTCTCTGGTAGAGTGCAAAGCAAGAAAGTAGCCTTAAATTCCTCATCAATCATGAACTTCAAGGCAACCAGCTCGCTGAAAATGGAGTTAAACTCACTCAAGTGAGCAAACATTGTTGTACCCTCTTTCATACGCAAATCCATAAGCTTTTTCAGCCAATACACTTTGCTTGCAGCACTCTTTTGTGCATACAACTCTTCTAGTCTAGTCCATATGCAGAATCCAAACCTTCAATGTTAAACAGCAAGGCATCAAAAATCGATAGCTCTATGGTTGAGCGTGCAAGCTCATTTAACTCATCCCATTCGTCCTGTTCTATATCTGCGGGCTTTGCCCCTTGTGTTTTGATCGCCTTTGTCTGCTTCTTTTGCAACAGGATATTGTAGCACCGCTTTTGCCAAACTGCAAAGTTATGTGCTCCTTCAAGTTTCTTTATGTGCATCAAATTATTGCTATACTTGCTGCCAGCCATAATTTTCAACCCAAATGTGACCAAAAAATCAACAAATGCAGGCCCAAATTGTCACCCAAGTGGTACAAACAAGCACCAACCAGCAATAAATGACCATGTAGAAGCACAAATTTCAGATCTGTAAATAAATTTTCAGAAGCACCAAACCATGTGCTACAGCATTCCACAACTAATTACAGCTATTCCAAGGGCATGTTCATCTGTTTTGATTAACACGAGAAGCCTAGTTTTTAAAGGCTAATCTCACACCCGATTGGGCTGACGATATTGTGCACATACTCGAGAAAGGTCTACTAGACCGACCAATTGAGAAGGCACAGCTTACCCGCCTCTTAATTACGACCAAGACATACCAATTGATCGTCGCTCAACTATATCAATTAGAACAACATGGTCTTCCCAGATGATGTGTGTGTGAACATGAAATTGAAGATGCCGATGCAAGCAGCTATGTTCCAATGGAGATCAGGTCCAAGATGTAGTGCTTCAGGTTGAAGCAATAGCCTAAGCTATTATGCATCCATGGGACCAGGTGAACTGTGAAATCTATATCCAAGGCAAGAACAGCAAGATCAAAGCAGCAAGATGTTGACGAGCCAACCGACAAGATCACCAAGGCAATAAATAGAAGCCCCTACCTTCTAATGTTGTTTGCATAAAATGGCAAGTATGAATGCAATGCACTAAGGGTTGGGCTGATATCAATGGCAAACACATGATGCATACCAATGTTGATGGCACTTCATCTTCTCCCACATGATGAAACACCTCCACATTCATGATGCATATCGATGTTGATGGCACTTCATCTTCTCCCACATGATGAAACACCTCCACATTCATTATCGCTTCTCACAAGTGCAAGTAGAGTTGGGTGCATTCGCCTAGCTTATGTATCTGCAACATGCTAAGGAAAGCTATCAACCAGCTGATGCCTGTAAAATGGAGGATGTTGGCTCCTCTTTCACGGCACATAATTGTAGGATGGGGTTGTTTTCTCTAATCCTAGGAGTTTTGCATCTTCTGTGTCTATGAACTGCCATCCTTTCCTATTTGTGCATTGACCGTTTCATTCTTATTGTTATCTTTTGTCTATGACATTCTTGTCTCCTGTTTGTACATTGACCCTTTGATTCCTACTGTAAAATGTGTGTAAGTGGAAATTGTGCTTGAGCATATTGCTCAAGTGAAGACTTGCTTTTCATTCCCTTTGCAAAGTATGGGGTTGGGCATTTGTGTGCTTCAATGGGCAACAATCGAAGCAAAAATCCCGATTGGATTGGCATGTAAGTGAAGATCCTTGCACATTGGACAACATGCAGTAATTGAAAATCATGATTGAGCATATTGCTCAAGTGAAAAATATATGCGTGTGGTCCCCATTTATGATTTTGCACTCCCTTGCATAGCATTGGGTTTGTGATTTGAGCATCTAGATGAACTAAAATCGAATTGGACTGGGAATCCAAGTGAAAACCTTGCATATGGACAACATGTTGTAAACGCTTGGAAACACATTAGAATGACAAGATTTTGAGCTATCGAACTTCCTCAATTATCACAAGAAATTAAAAGAACACACACACACACACAGAGGAGTTTGTTGAGCTAAAAAATGCATTACATGTTGATTAGCCTCTCAAACACCCCCAAACCATTCTTATTTAATGAAAACCCCTAAAACGGTGCACAGTTCAAGAGAGTTGTTGTGAAACTCTAATTTGGGAGGGTCCATCCACCTCTATAAATAGACAGGCTGCCCCCATCTAGTCCTCATCGCTTTGTGCAAGTTTTTGACCCTTGTGTGCAAATTTCAGGCATCACTCTCCCTCCACATGCATGTCTAGCCTTTGCAACTACTGCCACTCCACCTTCTGCTGCCCTAGCTACTGGCTACTGCCCCTAGAGCCGCCACCCATTGCTTGGAGATCTTCCCCTTGCTGCATTTGGTGCTGATTATCCATCGTCGACATCCTGACCTACTCCAGTTGCTTGCATTTCGCATCCTGCTGCCCAGACATCAGGTGGCTGATCACTCTCTTCCCTCTACATCGATGTGCTTGCTTACATTTGGCATCCTGCTGCTCAACAGTGTTCAGCACCCTTCCTCCATCAAACAATCCTGTCTGCTGCATTTACAGCCCTCTAGTGTTGTGTGTGCATCATCACTGCTTGTATTTGGTTCTCCAACAGCATCTGGCATCATCATTTTGCAGTTTCCTCTCATCCAACATTCTCACTAGTGGTCACAACCCTCCGGATCTGTTTTCAATGGAAGTCATTGTCTGACACTATTGATCTCCCCTTGCCTGTACACTCTTACATTGATTTACAATATTCATTCCCTTCAAAGTTGTTCTCTTTCTCTCTCCTTCAGCTTGTGTTTGTTTCAGTGTTGAGTATTGAGTTTTCCTTTTAGCATTTGAGTTTTGCATGTCTGTATCTATATCATTGTCCTGGTCATACACTCTGTGTTTCCTTCGTGCAAAACCCTAGCAACTACCCCACAATTTTCTTCACATGGTATCAGATCCGGTACTCTTACAAAGAGTATCTTGCGGATATTTTGTAGCAAGGCTTAGTTTTGTGCAAGGCACACAAAGGACTCATAATTGTATCACAATGTCTCAATCACCATCTTCTCAAGACCCCATGATGTCTTATCAAGCTTCTCCATCACTGGAGGCCCTAAGGAGGCATTATGGACTTGGCAAGGAAGATGACACCCCACCTTCACCTCCTTTATTTTCTCCTATTCTAGATTTCAATCTCATGACAAAGGAGGAGTTTCAAGAGTACTTGTGCATCACGTATAGTCGAACCTACACCCCTCCTACCAACTTTGCTACTCCATCTGGACTAGTTGGTGAGACTAGCCAATCATGGAGGAAACACAACATTTGGGATGATTGGCAACCCATCTTCTTCATCTCAACTAGGCTCAATGTCAAGTTCATACAACCCCTTTGAGTTATATGAATCAAAACCCTCTCGTGTTTCTCCTTTTGGTGTGCAAGATCCAAATGATTTTTTTATGTAAACTTCAAAATAGAGGGGTCTCTCAAAGCAAACATCCTTCATCAAGTATATCCACATCTTTTGTTTCATTTGAGCATATAAGCTACTTTTCTCAAATCCCTCCCATCCCACCCTCTTCCAGCCCACACCTCGATTTGCTCTCTTCTTCATTCCAAAACATTGGATTACACTCCATATCCGCATCCCCCACACTGGGAGTTGGAACCTCCATTTCCGTTCCTAGCACCTTCTCATTCTCCGTAACATACTCACACTTTCCTACCACTTCACAATCACGGTTCAAGGAATGCCACCCTTTAACACTATACCATCCACTTATCCTCAAGCCACTTTGCACACACCTCGATTTGCTCTCTTCTTCATGCAAAACCTTGGATTACACTCCAAATCCACATCCCCCACACTGGGAGTTGAAACCTCCATTTCCGCTCCTAGCACATTCTCATTCTTCGTACCATACTCACACTTTCCTACCACTTCACATCACAGTTCATCATTACAAGGAATGCCACCCTTTAACACTATATCATTCACTTATCCTCAAGCCACTTTGCACCATAGGGTACTATGGGGCTTCGTCACAAAGCATGCCACCCTTAAACACAGTTTTCTCCACCTTTCCACAAGTGAGCACATCATTTTGCACTAGAATGGCTGTGATAGACATCCCCCTCACTACTCCTAGTCACACACATCCTTTGACCTCTCAGACGTAGCGACTTCCATTATCTGCTTATGGTGTGTCATAACACTTTCCATGGGTCACACCTATGCAAGGATTCCCATCCTCTTCTCCAAGTGTCTCTATCCCTTCTCCATGGGCTCCTTATGCAACTACCATGCCCATGCCTAGCCACTCGTTCCCCGTGTTTGGATCGACTCTGCACACTTTTCGCATGCATGATGGGAACTCTAGGATTAATTCCCTAGAGGTCTTCCCCTTACTGTGTTTGATGCTAATAAGCTGAAACCAACCTTCCTTCTTGGAATGGGTGGTGATAAGCTGATTTAAGAGTTAATTACAGCAATAAATAAATGCACATAAAATGAAATGCACACTTTACCATAACATTCTTGGACAGTAGACACCCAGTTGGCCCCAAAATTGGTGCCCCTTGCGGTATTTCTTTAGCTTTCATTCAATTGGAAGCAGTACAACTTGAGATTCTTCAATCTCCTCCTGCTAACCAATTGCTCTTGCTATCATAAATGTCCAGCAAGCCTTTTGGGTCATTTGCCCCTTGTTTCACCCAAGACTTCTTCTCCAATTTGACCCTTGGCCAGCCAAATGCTGCCCCAAATCAATTCAGGATGGGCTGGCTCCTGAAATCCCTTGATAATCTTCAATTATCAACTGCTGATTTCAGTCCCTTGAGCCTTCAATCTCTGGCACGGATCCCAAGGTGGCTGCTAAACCCTAATTTCTGCTGTGAATTAGGGTTTACTGCAGAAATTATAGATCGGCCCACCAAAAATGGATGAGATCTCCTCCGAATGGTGAGAATTGCTGAGAATGGCTGAGCATAGGCTGAAGGAGATGAGAGAATGCTATAGAGAGAGAAAATTTTGAGATTTGTCGCGAAGAACTGATCAAAATCAGTTACTGCCCTGCTGTACCAGCCCCAAACGGATGCACCAACAACAATAGGAGTATCAAAGACTCTGATCTTCACGAGAAAGTGCATCAGCAGCAATTGTCAGCTTCCCAAGGTCAAGAATATGCAATCTCCATCACCAAAATGGTCTCCAATGGCTGGGAATTGGCCCCAAAAGCTGGCAGCAACAGTCCAACACCTCTTTCCAATAGCTCCAAAAATGAAAAAACGAGATTTCCCTCTCCCTTCAGCCCTATGTAGCCTTTCCCCCACTTGCATGGGAAAGTTTTGCCAAGTGGCAGCTTTCTTAATCCATTTTCAGCAATTTCCAGCCATTTATTTAATTTTCAGAATTAACTAATTCTGAAAATTAGTTCAGCCCTTAATCCATGTGTCACAAGACTGTGACAACTATTACCTTTTTGTTGATTTCTTTATTATTACTTTATTTGGTTTTTCTTTTTGGAAGGATCCCTCTTGAAATCTAAACGCCTGAGTTGCATGGCCAATATGTGAAACGGACAGGAATGTCCAGTGAGTCAAGACTGGACAGTTAAGGTCCAGTACAAGTCTGGAAGAGACTTGTGAAAGTGTATATGGACAAGTGAGTTGAAAAACTAGCCTGGAAGAGACTAGTTCAAAGCGAAGATGGACAAATCTCCAAGAGATTAGTCCATCTAGGGTCATCAATGGAAATTCACTTTCAGTTGAGCTACATTGCAAATTTGGATGTAGCCATAGTCTACAAAGATGGTCAGAAGACTAGTGGGGATGCAATGGAAGCAGCTCCTAAAATTTAGGGAGTTACTGTTTTTGGACCCCAGAATCTGTTCGCGTCATTATCTTCGTTTTTGCACGAGGATTAATTCTCTGGTCTGTGCCAAGGTCAAATTTTGCACCGATCATAGAGAATTTTAGACTGAAAGATTTAAACAGGAAAATTGTTACATGTATGCCATGTGTCACAATTTGGGCATAAATTCCCAAAAGAGAGAGAGAGCAACAGCACAAAAACGAGTTTCAATGCATGAGGGGCAGATTGGAGCATGGAACTCATGGGGCTGAGGGCAGATTGCTGCAAATACAACAGCTATGGAGGGTACTTCTTCATCTCTGACTCATGTACAGAGGTTGAGCTTACTCCTCCTAGGTCACTCTCTTCTTATCTCAATGGAACCATGCAGGGAGTTCAAGGCAGTTTTGGCATGCCACAAGGCACTTTTGGTATGGCTGGTTATCAAAACCAGCAAGCAAGTATTGTGTCTACAAGCCCTGTAGTCAGTGGTCCGGCAACTTTCATGCCACCTGTTAGTGTTCCTATGTTATAGACATATACTACGGACCCTTTGATGGCTCATGAGAAACCAAAGCCATACAAGGAAGGTGGTGCAGCCGTACAGTTTGACATCTTTCGAGGATTTGAAGATAGGACTAAGGCTCTCTCTTTCTTACAGCAGTTTGATGCCGCATTTACAGGAGGGAACTTTACAACCTTCTAAGGTCCAGAAAGCTGCCACCTTTCTTAAGGGCAATGCTAGTCAGTGGTGGAGTACACGGTTGATGCAAGGACAGGCTCCTGCCACTTGGACTTACTTTAAGCAAGTATTTGCTTCTACTTGATTGACCAATGAATTTGAGATCGATGTTATGTCAGCTTGGCACAATTTGGATGCATCTAAATGCAAGGATCTGGAAGATTATAACAAGAAGTTTTGGGAGGCTTTGCTTCCAATCACTTCTTATAGGGTTGTGCCATTGACCGAGAAGATAGAGAAATACTGCTGCGGGCTGCCCAAGGAACTCCGGAATTATTGTACAAAGACAAAGGTCACCACTTTGACTCAGTTAATTGAGAATGCCAGCACAGGAAATGCATTATTGTTGGGACAGTCAAGTGGTTTCGGGGGCAGCATTAAACAGGACAAGTCTGAGAAATTTTCAGCAAAGAAGCCATTTGGTAAACAGGTTTCTCAGATTTCTCAAAGCACAAGTAAACCTTGGCAATTCAAGAAGAAGCCAGCAAGGTTCTTTGGACAGCAGTCAAAGGACCAGAAGAAGCCTTTTGTGCGCAAGTCTCTTGAAGAGAAAAAGGCTTTAATGGCTGAGAGGAAGTGCTTTATCTGTGAGCACACTGGTCATATTGCGTCTAATTATCCGGACAAGACTAAGAGACCAGCTGATGATGATAAAGAGGACAGGAAAGGAAAGAAGCCCAAACCTTCAGCAAGTTTAGTGCCAGATATGCTGGGAGACATGCCACACTCAGATGCTAATGAGCTTTGTAGAGCTTGGGGTAAAGTTAGGGATCAACATGTACTCATTTTCTTTGATCCTGGAGCTAAGGCAAACTTTATCTCACCAGAGTTGGCTTCTACTTTGGGCATCAGAGTAGATGAGATGGGCTACACAGCAGAGGCAGGGTTGGCATGTCCTGGCCACTTAGAGTCAGTGACACCCATTCTTGGAAAGCTACGTCTTCATATACAGTCTTATGTTGATACAGAAGAATTTTATATCATGCCACTTGAAGGCTGTGATGTATTGTTGGGAATGCCATGGATGTTCAGAAAGCATGGTGTGTTGGATGCCTTTAACAAGACACTGACTTTGGAACATAGGGGAAAGACTCATGTGCTTGATGTGAAGCTTAAAGGAGAGTCCGTACCTATTGTATCGGCTTCTGCTATTACATCTGTAATAAAGAATCATCTTTCTGCGTACTTGATTTTTGCACGTGATGTCAAGGATAATGATGAGTCAAATTTCTCTATGTTAGATAGAGACAGGTCTGCTTTCTTGTTTCAGTTCAGTGATTGTTTTTCTGACTCATTACCATCACAGTTGCCACCAGAGAGGTCTGAGGATCATGCGATAGATTTGGTGCCAGGCAGTAGCCCACCAAATAGACCTCCGTATAGGATTAGTGCAGCCCAACAGAAAGAGATATTGAGCCAAGTGAATGAGCTGTTAGAAAAAGGGCTGATTCAGCCAAGTTCATCTCCCTTTTGCTCACCAGTGCTCTTAGTGCAAAAGAAGGATGGCTCTTGGCGGATGTGCATAGATTATCGTGCATTGAACAAGAGTACCATCAAGAACAGGTTCCCCATTCCAAGAATTGATGACATCCTTGACCGTTTGGAAGGAGCGTCAATTTTCAGCAGGATAGATTTGAAGAGTGGATACCATCAGATCAAGATTAAGCGCGAGGATGTACATAAGACTGTATTTAGGACCACGTTTGGTCTCTATAAGTTCTTGGTAATGCCATTTGGACTTACTAATGCTCCTGCTACGTTTAATCGAATGATGGACAGGGTTTTTCGTCCATACAGGCAGTTTGTTGGTACATTCTTTGATGACATGATTGTCTTTTCAAAGAATGAACAGGAGCATAGAGAGCACTTGAAAGCAGTCTTTGATGAGCTTCGCAGTAATAGGTTGCTTATCAATGGCAAGAAGAGTGAGTTCTTCTTGGAAGAAATCCAATTCCTGGGGCACATAGTGTCAAAGGATGGTATCCGAATCGATCCTGCTAAGGTTGAAGCAATTAGAACATGGCCAGATTTGAAGACTGTCCATGATGTTAGAAGCTTCTTGGGTTTGTGTTCTTACTACAGGAGGTTGATTCGCAATTTTGCAGAGATTGCTTCACCTTTACATGCTTTACAGAAGAAAGGAGTCTCTTTCCAGTGGACACACAAAGAGATTTCAGCTTTTAATCTTCTTAAAGAAAAGATGACTTCAGTCCAATGATCATTCTGCCAGATCTTAGGAAGTCATTTGTTGTCCAGTGTGATGCCTGTGGCAATAGCATTGGTGCAGTGCTAATGCAAGATGGCCGGGTAGTGGCTTATGAAAGCAGAATCTTGCGAGGGCCAGAGAAGATTATGCAGGTCTATGGGAAAGAATTGTTGGCTGTGATTCATGCGCTTTCTAGTTGGAAACACTACCTACTTGGGGCAGATTTTTTTGTCTACACAGATCATCAGACATTGCGTTATTTCTTGACTCAGACTAAGCTGTCAAAAAAGCATATGTGTTGGGCAAACTTTTTGTCAATGTTCCATTTTCAAATTGTGCATGTGGAAGGCAAAAAGAATGTTGTGGATGATGCTTTGTCAAGGAAGCCACAAATTCCTGCTGTGTCAATTCCTTATCATCATGAGCTTGATGATATGAAGGAACAGTATGCTGATGATGAAGATTTGGCAAGGATCTTTGATCAGTTTGTCAATGGACAACATCATGAGCATTATCTTCTCAAGGATGGTTTCATGTTGATGCATGGTAGACTATGTGTGACTATGCCATTGAGACGGAAAGTTATGACAGAGAGTCATTCTCCACCATATGCAAGGCATCGTGGTATTGATGCAACAGTCAAAGCAATAGAGACATTCTTTTATTGGCCTACTTTGAGAAGAGACGTGGATGCTTTTGTACAGCAATGTTTGATTTGCCAAAAGGTCAAGTTTGATAGGCAAAAAGCACCAGGGCTTTTACAGCTATTGCCTATTCCAGATAAATCATGGGAAAGCATAGCTATGGATTTTATCTTTGATCTTCCAAGGACATAGACAGGAAATGATGGGATATGGACCATTATTTGCAGGTTTACCAAACAGGCTCATTGCATTCCTGTCAGGAAGAAGATAAAACCAGATCAGATGGCACGTTTGTTTATGTGCAATGTCTTCAAGTATCATGGTATGCCACAGTCTATTGTCAGTGACCGTGATCCACAGATGACAAGTCTATTCTGGAGAAGCATATTTGAGAACATGGGCACAACGCTTAAGTTCTCATCGTCATTTCATCCACAGACTGATGGACAGTCAGGAGAGGCAAATTCTACTGTCTTGAATCTACTTAAGTGCTATGTGTCAAAGCACAAGTCAAAGTGGGAGCAGTATTTGCCTTTGGTTGAGTATGCATACAATAATATTGTGCATCCATCAACAGGCAAAGCCCCTTTTGAAATTGTTAGAGGTGGTAAAAAGGTTCCTCCCATTTTGCATACAAAGGATAAGATCTTTCACGCAGATCAGTATGTGCAGAGTATGGATGAAATGTATCAGAAAGTTAAGCATGCCCTTGAAAGGACTCGAGCAAAGCAAAAGAAAGTTGTTGATCATCATCATCGTGAATTGTTATTTTCACTTGGTGATTGGGTACTGTTGCAGTTTGAAAAGGCACGCTTAAAGAAGCGGAAAGGCAAGGAAAGTCTTTTCACTAAGCTTAGTATGCGATACTATGGGCCTTTTCAAGTAACAGAGAAGATTAGTGATGTCAGCTATTGGCCGAAATTGCCTGACAATTGGAAGATTCATAATGCTTACCATGTAAGTCTTCTTAGACCCTATGTGGGTGATGTGCCAGAAGATATGCCAGCTGAGGAACAGCCCGAAGTTGAGAAACTTGATGAAATTATTGTTCTAGAACAGGTACTGGCACACAAGGAAAGGAAAGTGAAAGGCAAGGTTGCTAGAAGGTATTTGGTTAAATTCAAGAACTATCCAGCTATAGATGCTAAGTGGATGGACGAAGGTGAACTTGCAAAGTCACCTAATGTGTTGGAACTTTACCTTGAAGCATTTCGCTTGCAACCTACCTTGACCCCTTGTATCTCTAAGCTGAAATAGATTGTCAAAGTGACAATTGCTCAAGAAAGAAATTATGTACAAAAACAAATTTTGTACAAGTTAACACTTATTGTGTCCATATGGTTTTCTCAGTGCTAAAGAAGTAAGTATTGCTTGCAAGAATACAGTTTTTACTTATATTGAATTGAATACATGTTGTAACAATGGTTACTCGATCAGGCATGTATTCTGTGAATTGACTCAGTGGGGATATCATTTTGATGTACCGGCCACTAGATCTCTAGTCAGGGTGATGTGGAGTCATCAAATGACAATCTCCCACTATGGGGATATCATTGTGGTGTACCGGCCACTATATTTGGAAATAGTGATGTGGAGTCACATGATGATAGTCTGCCATGTTTCACAGTTAGAACATACATGTGTTAACAGTGTGTTCAGTACACAATGTTGACTGATAGCATGTATGTGTTGTACATGTGCTCCCAAGTGTAAGTTCACTGGGTTAGCTGGAAGCATGTATGACATTCATGCAAACGAGGACATTTGTGATTTCAAGAGAGAGGTATGTCACAAGACTATGACAACTATTACCTTTTTGCTGATTTCTTTATTACTACTTTATTTGGTTTTCCTTTTTGGAAGGATCCCTCTTGAAATCTAAACGCCTGCGTTGCATGGCCAATATATGAAACGGACAGGAATGTCCAGTGAGTCAAGACTGGATGGTTAAGGTCCAGTACAAGTCTGGAAGAGACTTGTGAAAGTGTATATGGACAAGTGTGTTGAAAAACTAGCCTGGAAGAGACTAGTTCAAAGCGAAGATGGACAAATCTCCAAGAGATTAGTCCATCTGGGGTCATCAGTGGAAATTCACTTTCAGTTGAGCTACATTGCAAATTTGGATGTAGCAGATTAGTCCATCTGGGGTCATCAGTGGAAATTCACTTTCAGTTGAGTTACATTGCAAATTTGGATGTAGCCATAGTCTACAAAGATGGTCAGAAGACTAGTGGGGATGCAATGAAAGCAGCTCCTAAAATTTAGGGAGTTACTATTTTTGGACCCCAGAATCTGTTCACGTCATTATCTTCGTTTTTGCACGAGGATTAATTCTCTGGTCTGTGCCGAGGTCAAATTTTGCACCGATCATAGAGAATTTTAGACCGAAAGATTTAAACATGAAAATTGTTACATGTATGCCATGTGTCACAATTTGGGCATAAATTCCCAAAAGAGAGAGAGAGAGAGTAGCACAAAAACGAGTTTCAATGCATGAGGGGCAGATTGGAGCATGGAACTCATGGGACTGAGGGCAGATTGCTGCAAATACATCAGCTATGGAGGGTACTTCTTTATCTCTGACTCATGTACAAAGGTTGAGCTTGCTCCTCCTAGGTCGCTCTCTTCTTATCTGAGCAGATGGATTATGTACAGTGTTGTGGGCTGATCAGATGGATCAAGTACAGTGTTGTGGGTTTATGCATAATTGTCGAGGCAAGAGCCTCTTGAACAGGTACAGGGTTTGCTAATTGCATTCGCAAGCCGATACTTGTGTGGAAAACGCTATTTTCCTAAGATTTCTCGCATGAAATCTCGCAGGATTCAAAGGGCAAGTGGCCCATAAGGTGCGGGAGCCCGCTGGCTACGCACACAAGTGATTGGCAGGTAAAGAAGGGCCCAAAACAAGAAATTACAGCCTGCTGTATATTTTTGCAGGTTTGGGTTTTTGGACATTTTTGGTGTCTATTTGCTCCAGAAGCTTCAAGGAAGCTCCAGGGACACTGTACATGTATTTTGGAGCAGTTTAAAGACAAAAACCAGAAAATGAAGCGTGCTGAATTTCTTACCAGGCACTTCATTGAGTGTGTTTAGGTGTATGGAGGCACCAATTGAGTAGGGATAATGACCAGGTCAAGTTGTACTGCCGTTATGGTGTCGAAATCGGGTTGGAACTGTGTTTCCTTCTCCACTTTGTACAGGGACAGCTTGTAGGCAGGTTATTGTGGGATTATCCCTTTGTTAATGAATAAAGAAATACCGCAAGGGGCGCCTGACTTAGGGGCCAACAGGGTGTCTGTGTCGCAACAGGAGCATTCTAGCTTCCTGTATTTCTTCTTGATTCTATGTCTTTAAGTTCAGGTAAAGTGGGCGACTGTGAATTGGGTGAAAGCATTTATATATTTTGGTTGTACACTACCGCCCTTTCCAGTGAACAAGCCGGTTACACCATGCCCAGAAAATTGACCTTGCCCATCCAAAAATTAATTGGCTAGGCCATTTGCAACCCAAAGTGGTCCCATGCATTAATTGACCCTTGGACAAGCATTAATCCATTAATTAATGCCTAGTCCCTAGTATCACCACTCACACTTAATGGCCAATTAATGGTCCTAGGGGCAAACTGACACCAAAATTCACCTAGAATCTAACAAGTGTAACTTGTTACAACTTTTGCCTTTGACACCCATCTTTTTCACAGGGTCCTTCAGTCTTCAACTGTGAGAAAGTAGCTTGCACCTCACATATGCAACACATGTGCATCTTTTAATTCCACATTTGATTAATCCTTTAATCAAATGTCAATTAAACATAAGCAAAGCATCAAATTTTCACGTCCTCGTGACATAAGCCATCGCTAACATCCTCACCTCCTCCAACTGCTTGCATTTGGCATCCTGTTGCCTAGACATCAAGTAGTTGATCTCCTCTCTTTGTGTCACTATGCCTACCTACTTTTGGCATCCTGCTACCCAACTAATAATATTCAGCACCCTTTCTCTATCAAGTGACTCTCTGTCTGCTACGTTTACAACCTTCTGGTGCCCCCTAGGTCCTTCTGCATCATCACTACTTGCATTTAGTTCTCAAACAACATCTAGCATCATTGTTTTGCAATTTCCTCTCATCTTACACTCCGACCGGTGGCCACAATCCTCGAGATACATTCATCACTACTGCTCTGCCCTTGGAAACTCTATATACTCTTACATCATTTGCAATATTCATTCACTTCGGAGTTGTTCTCTCTTTCACTCTTGTTTGTGTTTGTTTTTGTATTTGAATTTTGCATATATGTGTCTATATCATTGTGTTTCTATCATCGTCGTACACTCCGTGTTTCCTCATTGCAAAACCCTAGCAACTACTCCTCAATTTTCTTCACATAGTTGAGAGTGAAATTCAGGCATTTAGACCTTGCATCAACTCAACTATGGCTATGGCATTTCTACTCCAAGAGCCAACTACCTCATATAAGAACCAACAAGGGTAAGGCTGGGATTCTTACCCTTGAACAAGTTCACACAAGTCTTGGGAATCCAAAACATGTTGCATCAAATTTGACTAAGTGGTAAAGTTAGACCCTTTTAAATGAGTCTTATCCATAAACACATGCTTGGCTTTGAGGAGAAGGATAGGTGGGTGGCATAGGATAGAAAGGTAGATAATAGATAGTACATGAGGTATTGAAGTGTCTAGCATGGTGGCTCTACATATGTACCCTAAAGAAGGTGACTATCTTGTGGATGATTCACATGTTGAAAAGGTGTAGGATGGCCCACTAGATATCATCATATTAGCAGGTTGTCTGGCCACCTAAGAGATGGAAGAACAGGGTGGGGCTTGAGATGCATGGGTGGGATACCCATGTGTATAGGTCTCGATGGATAACTAGACTAAGGGATAAACCCCATCACTATCGCACCTCCACCACCTTGATATGCAAAAGCAAAGGACCTAAAGTGATGGGATATGTCTATTTTTTAAGATCCCTTGGTGTAGTGTGCAATTGTACAGGTGTGATGGTGAAAGGTGATGTGAAAAATGGTGGAAATAGAGATGTGGATGTAGTGGAAGAAAAGGATGGAATGGGAGGGAGTGGAAATTGTCGAGAAGTGAATGCAAATTCATTTTTAGGAAATTGAAAACTAAATAAGAATGGAGAAAAATAATTTTGAAATTGAAATAATAATGATAATGTCACACAAAAAGGCTGACAATAGTCCCAAACAGATGTGGAGGGCTGGATAAAGGCACCAGATATAGACAGCAATGAACAATAGCTCCAGCTGAGATACCCTTGCAAACAGCATGTGGACAGCAAAGAGAAGCGCCAGCAATTTGCAAAAAAAGGTTGGGCTAAGTGATGGGCAGCATGTCTATTTATAGATGGATTGGTCCTCCCAAATTAGGGTTTGGCTTATGGGATACATACACTCTCTAGGATCGCATTTCTTTATAATAAAAGTTTGGTAAATTTGAATTTTGGGATATAATTAAGAGCTATTAAGTAATAATGCATTTTTTAGCTCGATAAGTATATGCCTCCCACATCAATAGCAATGGAGGCAATTTCCTTCTCAAGTTCTTCATTTTTTAGCTCAACAAGTATATGCCTCCCACATCAATAGCAATGGAGGCAATTTCCTTCTCAAGTTCTTCATCAGTTCAACTACAAGATTGAGTATGTTCTATAAAGGAGAATGGAGTGGCAAACGTATTAAGACAATGATCACATGTGGCAATGGTGATCACTTCCCTGGAGTTAAGCTTTTTTGCTTCTATACCAAACCTCAAAACCAAACTACTAGAAAGTGGCAAGTAAGCCACGAGCATTGCCAATCGCAGATTTGCCTTCGGAGGGGATTCCATTATGGGCCTTTCGAAGAGCAAGCAATTCTACATGATGTCATCTTCCCAATGGTCTACATGTTCAGCAAGCATGGTTGATTCCATGCATATCCAACGTGGATGTAGCGAAGATTCTTCATCAAAGAGATCTTCCCAAGGCAAGGTGCATCAACCTTATTATAAAGTTGCATGGATTGCCAAAGAGCATCATCTATGATCAGAATTCTAATTTCACAAGAGAGTGGAGGCTTTTTTTCTATGGCCTTGACACAAAGCTAGCGTCCCCCACCACTTTTCACCCACAAACTGGTAGCCAAAAGGAGAATTCCAACTCTCCATGAATATCATGCTTCAATGCTATTGTCAAAATCAACAAGCTACATGGGAGGAGCATCTACCTTTGATCGAGCATGCAATAAAAATACAATTCATGCTTCCACCAAGCTGACACCATTTCAAATAGTTTACTTGTAAAAAAACTAGCATAAGATGCTACATCTCCAATATAAAAGAGTTGACAAAAAGTATAATTTATGTAATATACAAACAAGGCCAAGCGAGCATTGTTTGATAATCATAACAACAAAGTTTGCTCATGTATATCCGAAAACTAAACAAAAATTTTATATTTGTCAAACCACCCCAAACTTGAGAGTCCATCCATCCAAAGATTCAACACGTTGGCTGAAAACCAACCCTAAAGTTGTTCCCCCCCTAATATCTATTTGGAGATCTAAGCTTGGTCCTATGCCTTCATTAGTCTCCAAGGTGCATGCCACCCTCCATCCAACAATTTTTAATGTGTATATCTACCATGATGAGCAATGCAATCAAGTAGCAAAAGGAAGATAGCAATGTACATGAGCACATATCAAACCTATACACCCCCCTTAATGTTTTCCCAACCATCTATGATGATGATTTAAAGAAGTTTACACATATCTTTATGCATAAACATGGCAGTGTTGAGCTGAAAATTCATTCCATACTAATTAGCTATTTAAAATAGCCCCAAAACATGTAAATTACCAAAAATTTCATTAAAATGTGGAGTGATTCTAGAAAGTTTTTATGTCCCACATGCAAAACCCTAATTTGGAAGGATCCTTCTACATCTATAAATAGATAGGCTGCCGACCATTCAGCCCCATCCTCGCGTGGAGGTTTCTCACTCCACCCTATAGTTTTCAGCCATTAGCCACCTACCATTTGTTGTCAAGCCCCTGCCAACCGCAACACAACCCTCTGCAGCACTTGGCGCCCTGATTCCAGCTATTGCCTTGCTGCCTAGACCTTCCCCTGGGCTGCATTTGCAGTGCTACGGCCATTGCTAGTTGTTTTCCTCTCTCTGGAACCTTCCCACCTGTGTTTAATTCTATTGCTGGTCAACTAGATGCTGCCCCTCTTCAACACCTGTTGCAGCTGCATTTTGCTGTCCAGCAGGCCACCTTCATTGGTACACCCCTCCTCCAGCTGTCACCCTGCTGTTTACAGCTCCTGCGTGCAATTTTCCGCTTCCAATCAATGGTACACTGCTGCATTTACCAGTTTCCAGCCGAGGAACTGCTGTCTTTTGGTGACAAGCCTGCTGCCATTCACTATTACAGCACTTAGGATCCATCTCTTGTGGACATCACCCTCAGAGATCATTCACTACTCTGCCCTTGAGCATTTTGTACACTCTTACATTCATTTACTGCATTGATTCATTCACCTCAAAGTTCTATTCTGTCTCTATTTGTGTTTGAGTTTTTTTTTGCATCTTGCATTTAGGGTGTGCATTTATTGCATTACTATCTAAGTTAGTGTTTTAATCATGTTCATACATTTTGTGTTTTCTCAATGCAAACCCTAGCATATCTTCACAAGAGGGACTTCAATTCAATTGGTAGACTTGAAAATGTGCACAAACACATGAAGCAGCAAACCATGAAAGATCCACAGATCTCAATGCACACACACATAGACAAGCCTTTAAATCGAAATGCTGAGAAATGAGAAAAATTGCATATTTACCACCATGGAACCAGATTTTGACATCTAAAATCAAGGGAACCTACTTGTTAAGATCACCAGTCACACTGCCTTGAAACTCCACAGGAGCTTTCATCTCCACAGCCATGACCGGCTCCAAAATAGTTGGCCGAGCTGCTGCATAACACTGAAATACCAATTGTAGACCACATATAAAGTTAAGCCTTGAAAAAACATTCAATGTGAAGTAGATTAAATAGATTACGGCAGATGAAGGTATTTATCTCAACCTGACGGAATGCATATAGAGCAGCTAGCTTGAAAGCAAGTTCACTTGAATCTACTGTGTGAGCTGCACCATCCACAAGAACCACACGCACTCTTTCTACAGGAAATCCTATGAGAGACCCTCTGCAATACATTATTGAGAGAAAGGACCTCAAACAGCAGTTCAAAGAAAACTTGAAAATAAGAACTGGACATGGGAAAAAGTTGTAGCTTACGAGTTGATTGCCTCACGGAAGCCTTTCTCAATGGCTGGTATATAGTTCGATGGGACAGCCTGTCCAATCATGTGGTTCTCGAATTCAAACTTTTTCTCAGAGTCTTCCGGTAATGGTTCTATATACCTGCAGGTAAGTGAGCTGTAAAAAGTTGTCTTTGAAAGTATGTTTTCAGGCTATGAAACTGGAAAAAAAAAAAAAAAAGAGGGATTCTCATGGTTTTAAAGATATAGCAGCAGATTGGAAGACAGCAGATACGACTTGCATGTGAACAAAGATTATGGTTTAACCAATCATCCAAAGCCTTCACCCTGAGCTGCTCCGCTAGTAACCCCAAATGCTACCTTTAGAGGAGTTGAAGAAAACAGGATTGAAGAAATTGGATTTTGCTAACCTTTCAGGGTGGACTCATTATTTTCACAAAATAAAGCACGTTGACTCAATATTTGACCAAGCCCTAAGACTGAGAAGTTGGTCTACTGCACGCAATCTTTACCCATTATTGAGAGTTGAGAAACTACAGGCCCTTCTTACTGCCTCCAAATATTGACTTTCTTTACCACAGTATGTAGAAGTCTCTCAGCTAACGGACAACTTTCTTGATTATAGCTTCACACTCCTCTTACTGTCGATTTTCACTTCAGCTGTTCAGCCTAGCTGTGAGCTATACAGAATCCCTAGGCCATTCACTACCACCTCGTACACTCCTGGAAATAGCCTCCAAGCCGCCTTCACAAACATAAATATCTTTGCAATAAGGTTTCAAGCTCAACAAGACACTTTAGCACTTGTAAAATCGTAAGTGAGGCCGATCTCACCCTCATAGTGAAGTGTAACTTGAGAGAAATATAAATGAGTAAGTCCCACCTTTTGTCACTACATGTCGGATTCCTAAATGCAGAATCATGTTGCACTGCCTGCCTTGACAGTACATCTTTTGTGTTTATAGCTCATCTATAGAAAGAGTACTTGCTTGTGAATAATCCAGCATTGTACTCTACAGCACGGCCTTATGTATTTAATTTTGACACTTTACAGTATCTACATCTCTGTCTCTAGGATGAGCTATCAACAGGGAAAAATAGTGAGCATGAAAGTGATAAGAGGCACACCCTATAACCCTTCCGTATTGACCTTGACCACCGCTTTGTTTCTTGTGAAGGTAATCAAATTCAGCACGTTCTGTAATTGTCTCTCTGAAGTTAACTTGTGGCTTCCCGACAGTTGAATCTACCTGGAATAATGATCATTTGTTACCAATCATCCTGTCAGAGGTAATACATATAAGCTGAATTTCAAAACTTCGGGTTATACCTTATATTCTCTCCGCATCCGCTCCACATAAATTTCTAGGTGTAATTCACCCATGCCAGAGATGATGGTCTGTCAATAGCCAGTAAAGCAGTTAAAATCATTTCAATGTAAGAAGTTTACATGGCATCCACCTTGCACCTTTCTTGTACCTGTCCACTCTCTTGATCTAAGCTGACTCTAAACGTTGGATCTTCTCTTTGAAATCTGCTCAGGGCTTTTGAGAACTGGTCAACAAACAAGAAAATATCATATAGCTTGAAGGCTTTGTATCACAGTCTACATAATCCAACCACTAATGGCCTTCATAAAATTATGTTTCTACAACAATGAGTCCGAGAGAATTCATGCATTCAAATCTCATTATACAACTAAATTAGGTGAACCCAGCTGCACTGGCATTTCTACAAATTATTTTATCTGGCTTGTGTATGTGCATGCTCACAGCAAAAGACAACAAAACTAACAACAAACAAGAAAAAATGATTTGCAAATAAATATCCCGCATATCAAAGGAAGGGTCACAGCACATTCTCTCTTGAAAAACAAAAGAATTGGAAAAGGACAGAAAATAGCAAGCAATATGACCTTTTTATCAAAGTTGCACAATCCTTCTCACCAAAAAGCAAAAACAAACAAACAACAAAGAAAAAAAAATGGTTTTCAAATAAATATGATGCGCATGAAAGAGGATTTGTATATTCGTGAAGAGATTTCAAAAACTTATAAATTTAGTAGGAGAGAAACTGGGCATGAATAAATCAAATACAAATAAGTAACAACTGAGAAGGAGGCTTCTTCCATTTCCCTATACTCCCATTTCAGACAAATGACTACACCTGTAGACAAAACCTGACAAGACAGGCAATTCCCAGTCATCAGAATACCACTCAAGCTAACTCATGTGATATTTCAGTCAAACAAGTGCTGATTTCAGACTTGCCAGCAGAAGCAACAAGTATCCCTTCGTTTGAATTCACTATGTGCCTGCACACAAACCTACATTTACAAAAAGCTTTAAAGTGTTGGTAAGCAAATATCTGTGCATATAACAAGACAGTACATACATCATATTCCAAAAATTTAGATTTCGGTTCATGTAAGTTGCAGCACAGCTGCAGGCCAATCAACATATAGCCACAAGATCTAGCAGCTTGTTCGCTGATCAAACCAGCAGTCGTTGCTAAATATCTAAACATTCAGCTGCCTCCTGAATCACCAAAAAGCTGTGTTGCTCCATGGGTCTGCCCTCTCTGCAAAACCTTTACTCCATTCATACGAATCACGATACTGCCTGCTGCAGCCTGCCTAATCTGCAGCAAAACAAGACTGCTGACAGAAGCATCTATTGAGCTACTGAGACAGCTGGAAAAGGAACACTTCTACATTGACCAGGAAGCAGGGTGGTGGAGAGTCGGATCAAAATCATGCACCGAAATTGGAACTGATTCTAGCTCCCTTATTGAAAAGAGCTAGGTTTCCCCTAGAAATCTGAGGCAACAGTCATCCTCACTAAGTGATAATAGTGTTAAGCAACAAAGGGTAAATTAACTTTAATCCCATTTTTTCAGCTCTTTATATATCCCCAAAACTCAAATATTGAATATCCCAAAAGTGTCCAACGCCCACATTTAATGTAACCAAAGTGTCCGAGCACCACCCGAGAGTGCCCAAGTGCCACCCTAGACTGTTGGTTGGCTCGTATGTCCATAAATAGGGACCTGTCCAGCCGCTTTGCACACCTTGCAACTCTCATTCTTTAGTTGCTGCCCATCACCCTTGCCATCCACCTACTGCCAGCTGCTCCGCCTGCTACCTACATGCTGCCACAACCTCCAACAGCTGTGTTTCACTGATTATCAGGTTGTCCTACTCCCTCAACCTCCTGCTAATGCAAGCCACTTGTTTACACCAAATCCAGAATTTCCAGCATCAGGCCTTCTGTGTTTTGCTGCTGTTCTGAACACCTTGGCTGATATTGTTGAGCTAAAATATCAGTAGTTTTAATTAACGAGTCCCAAAACTCAAGTTAATTAATGAATTTAAACCATTTCTATTAAACAGACAAGGTTCTAGAGAGTTTCAATGTCCCACATATGTAAACCCTAAATTGGGAGGCCCCAAACTTTCCACAAATAGACAGCCTACCCTCCCATTCAGTCCAATCTCGTTTTTGTAGTTTGCAGCTGCCAAAGCTTTGCTGCCCACACCCCGTTCATGGAGGACATCTCAAGCAACACTGCCCCAACCAGTTTACTATCCATTGGTGCTTGTTTCCAGCCATCATCTTGCTGATCTCTCCTCCTACTGCTGTCACCTGCTGTCCACCATGCCCAAAAGGCTGCATGTACTGTCAAGGCGACTACCCCCAGCTGCTGCCAGCTGGTCCAGGGCACTTCACCTGCATTTGCTGCCTAGCGACCTTCTCTATCTGAAGGTGACCCTATATCTGCTGCATTTCACAGCAGCCAAGAGGCTGTGTTTGATCTTCCTCAACTGTCACCATCGTTGTTTGCTACATTTTGACCTTCATGGTGCTCATTTGTCCATCACCTGCATCCTAAAGGATGCATTTTCGGCTTTTCTCTCCTCTACTAGTCTGATGCAGATTCAGCATCCACATTGCTGAGTTTGCTGCTGCCCGACATCTTCGGAGGCTGTCTTGCTGCTTTTTGGGACCCATCAAAGTTCGACACACTCTCCAGCTTATTATCTCAGCCTTGGTCCTTGAGACAAGAGTTCAAGATTCAGTATTCTTCATTGCATAGTGTGTTTGCTGCATGAGCATTTGCCCCCATGCAATTCTATTGTCTCCAGAGATGACACCACTTTTGTCCATGCCAAACAATCCACTCTACAACTACATGCTGAAGACACAGCTTTCCTGCACTGCATGCAGACTAGAAAAATTGAAAACAAAGTAGGACTAATGGCTGCAACTGAAACAATGCAGTAATGGTTCTAGGTTTCAAGCATGGTGAAGTCAAAGGCAACACTTGGGTCAGTTTAAGCTGAGCCACACAGACTATAGCCACTTTCTTTAAGCAGAGTCAATAGCTGTACATGGCAGAACACAAGGTCCATTAAAAGACATTAAAGCATACCAATCTTACAATAGCTTTTGCTATAACAGAAAAAATCAACAGGACAAATCAATTGCCAGCCACCTGAAACTCTATCCAACCATTAACATTTTGGAAGGTTGTGCAAACCTCAAAAAAAGAAGCCACCTCCTATGACATGTTCAAACTAGCTTCCTGTCCCATTTAAGAGACTTTAAAACCAATGCAGCTAAGAAGTCTTGGAAGGAAAGTTGGGCAGTTCTTGTAGTGCATGAAAATTGCAATTTGCCCTTTAAATTGTAAAAGATGCTAAAACTAACTGGATGGAGCTAGAATTTTCCATAATGTTTTGGATCACACAAGTTTGTAGCTCCAATTATCAGCTCAGTTCCACTTTCCATTGTGATTCATGAAGTGAGAGTATTATCTTTGCTTTTCAGTGTTGACTCATCATGGCTTCAACAATGCAATGCTCAAAGAATAGTCAAAACTTGTCTCACAGCTTACATTTGCTGTCGCATCTCTATTTGAAGGAGTTATGGCTAGCGACATCACTGGCTCTGGCACACTCATTGATGTCATAGTATACCTCACAGTACCATCTGTAAATGTATCACCTTCATACACAAATCCAGAAGAAGGTCATCAAAACTGCTAGCAAAAATTGGGACTTTCTTTAATTGTCTACTGTTCACATGAACAAACACACTACCTAGAAAATCTGCCAATTATACCTGAAGCACATTCTATACCAAAAACCGCCACAATCTCTCCAGCTGCTGCCTCCTGAATATCCTGAGGAAACAATAACGGAATGACTCATTACAAAATCCCAAAGATCACTCTTTAAACTGATGCTTGAGAAAATCCCAGATAAAGTCTAACATGAGGATGAGGTTTTGCATACTTCCATATCATCTGCATGCATCCGCACTAACCGGGGTACCTGGGAAAAATGAAATCAAAGAAACTTTTATTAAGTCTTCCCCCAGGTGTTGGTCAATGGCAGGCCTAGTTGATGGATACCTCAAGTGTGCTAGAAGCAGCAGTGGATTGCAGTGTTAGCTAACTTCTCTAGAAGATCGAGGCTATTAATCCACAAGGTTCCAAGACACAAAAAGCAATCACAAAAGAGAAACTTTACATGTTTGCACTGTCCACAATGCTTTCTAGGTAGCTTTCCTCCCATTAACCATCAAAATAACTAAGAATGAGTTACTTCAATTTGTCAAACCTAGACTTACCTTGACCTTCTTTCCAGAATTTGAGTTTACAATCACCTCACCGCGCCGCATAACACCATCATAGATACTGGATCAATAAAAATCCAACACTATATCATAGTTTGAAACTGAATACTGACACTAAAAACTCTTGCCACATCATGGAGAATACCGCAGGTAAGTGAGTTGTCCAAATTTGCCTTCTTCAAGTTTAAATGCAAGTGCAACAAGTGGAGCATCTGGGGAACCACATAAGGCAACCTAGCAAAGACAACAAGGCATGTAAAAGGAACGGCGTCTTAGCAGATGTAAGGAATCACTGGGTAGCTACCAAGTTCTATGTCAAGAAGTTTTATGTATGGGAGTATTTTTTTACCAAGTGTAATCCTTCCTCAACAAGAAGCAAAAAGTTTCAAGAACAAAAAGCAAGACAAAGCTCAAGCGAGAACATGTTTCTTATTTGTTTAACACCACCACATTGCTACACAATATAACCCGACGCATCCCCTACCTCTCTTGTTTCATTAGAGATACAACACTACTATTGATGCAACCTAGCATTCTCTGCTACATCCCTCCCTCCCCTCATTCCCCCTCTACCTCCCTCCCTCCCTCCCTACCGCACCTCCCTCCATACTTTTACTCTAGAGAAAGACTTAGCCAAACTAAGAAATGTTGATTTTGTCCTCTTGTATGCTGTCTATCAGCATTACATTGAATTGTTTGTGTAATATCCTTATGATGTTTTGAAAGCAGAATTTGCCTCCTTCCCATTGATATTGCATGTCTCTGTAAATCAAATGCCGCTGTGCAATTGCCCACTTTTTCGGCAGCTATCTCGCTTATCCCAAAAGACCTACCTATTCTGAAATGCATGAGAATGCAAGCTACAATCATTGCAATTAAATTTCCTTCAAAACATACCAACCTTCTCTTCCTTTTTCCTTTGATCAAGTGCATAATTGCTGACTTCAATAGGACAAGGTAGAAAGTTGATAACACCATCAAGTAGCAATTGAACACCCTGCAGAAGTATACAGGTACAAAAATCAGACTTAACATAAACACACGTCCACATGGACCAAACCTTTCCTTTCAATATACAAAGCATCATTGCTTCTGTTAATGTGACTACACAACCACTTATCTCCTCACAGACAGATAATAATAATAACCACTCCATTGAAACTCAAAGATCACTAGCCTAGTAGGTTGATAGTCTCACCTAGCCGTTTAGCCAGACCAAAGAATAGGCTGCATAATGAAGTGTGCCTACAGACTTGCATATAGTAACTGTTTCCGAGACTAAGACTGACACAAACCTTTAAAACGATAACTCTTTGAGAAATCAAGTAAATGGAGCTACAACAAAACTTAGTAAAGCTTTTAGTGTCACGAGGAGGTGAAATTTTGAGATGATTTAATCTTGCCAATAACATTTGATTAAGTTATTAATCAAATGTGCAAGGTTATTTAGCACATGAGATGCACATGGCAATTATTTCATGGTAATAGGCCAAGGACCCCAAGGATGCATTGAGTGTCAAAGGCAAAAGTTGTGATAACTTATGCCAATTGGGCTTCGGGGGTCAGTTGGTTCCAATTTTCACCCCAGGACAATCGTCTCACCAATAAGTGCCAATGGTGACACGAGGGACTAGCATTAATTAATTAATTAATGCTAATTTAAGGGTCGACAAAGGTTGGGGACCACTAAAGGTTGCAAATGGCCTAGCCAATTTGATTATGGATGGGCACATTTAATTTTGGGCAAGGTTAGAAGGGCTGAAATTTATTTCAAGATTATTTAATCCTAAAATTTAATTAAATGGCCAGATAATGCTGAAAAATGGGTTAAGAAAGCTATCAATTGGCAAAAATGCCCATGCAAACTAAGAAAACGTTTTTGGGGGTTGGGTCTCAGCATTCAATTAGTTTACAACTTGCGAGAGAGAGAGAAAGAGACCTGCCCGTCCCTATTCTGATCGAAGAACAACAACTTGGTGATGAAAACAGCCATCTGGGGGCCTTAACACGCAGGGAACAGCAGGCAGTCACCTTCCAAGAGCTGGCAACAGCATTGGTTATTAAGTGACAGCATTTTGGAGGTACCTACCAGCAAATGACTGCATTAAATGCAGATTGGAGCACACAACTGGCAGAATTTACAGTTTTCTCGCAAAGAAAAGCTGATTTCTCTCTCATCTTGGCTTTTTCTCACCTTGTCTAACCCATTCTCAAGAGATCTCAATATTTTTCAGTCATTTTGACCAGATCTCAACCAAATTTGGTAGATAGTAGAGAGATCTCTACTGAAAACCCTGAATTTCTGCAGAAATTAGGGTTTGACAGCCACCTCAAAACCCGTGCCAATTGGTGAGGGTGTTGTATACTGAATTCAGCACCTGAAATTTGTGTAATTGTCAAGGAATTCAGATACCAGCCCATGCGTTGTAATTTGGGGCAAGCCGCTATATCTAAGGCCTATAGCCTACTAGATAAGAAACGTGACAAATATTTGGAACAATAAGTGAAAACATAGTATGCAATAATTCATAATACTTAGGATACACCTTCATTCTCATGGCAAGGGATTTCAGCAATAAACGTTCATAAGTACAAATAGAACTTGTCCAATGACAAACAAAGTGTCTACAAAAATTCAGAACTTGCCTTATTTTTGTATGCACTCCCCATGAAAACAGGGAAAAACTTCCGTGATATCACAGCACGCCGAATAGCTTTCTGCATAATTCTCCACAAAATAGCAAAAGATTCATCAGTTACTTGGCAAAGAACAACTGAATTTTTATATGCCATTAAGCAAATTCAACCTAACATGCTAGAAATACAATAAATATAAGGAGTAAAGAAAGTTCCGATCAATATTACTTCCAAGTCACTTTCTGTTACAGTCTCATCAGCCAAAAACTTCTCAGCCAATTCATCGTCAGCCTCTGACACAGCTTCAATGAGCTCGCGCCTTTTTTCTGCAGCAAGTGAAGCCAGCTCTGGAGGTATCTCTGCTTCAGTAATAATTTCTCTGGACAAGGACCAAACAAATTTATCAATTTCTGTACCAAAAGGAAACACGACTCAATGATGAACAAGGCCTAGAGGTGCAAACCCATATGTTCCAGAGAAGAACAATGCTTTGTTTTTTACAAGGTCAATCAGACCCTTGAACTCATTCTCTAAACCAACTGGAACCTGCAAAGCAGCACAATTGTGCCGAAGCTTTGTTCTCACCTGCAAAAGAAAGGAAGAAGTTATAGGACATGATCAATCTTAGCATTCCTTCACAAACTTAGAAATTATGCAATTCAACCATGCTAATTCTGTTAGCAGTCATGTCTCTCCAGGTCCACCTGGTTGTGAGCCTCCATTTCAGTCAGCCAAGGATGTCCAGAGCTCTGGCACTGATCACATCTCTAGTCCTCTCAAAATCTGTGCTTGGGAGTGTTAGCGACACCCAAAAGGATGCTTAGCTTGGTTGGGATTTGGCCTCTCAAATCTGTTCCTTTTCATGCTCAGCAGCTCTTGATCGTCACTTCAGCATTAGTCATCATGATCCCCAAAGATCCCACCTTAAATTTTCATTAACTAAGCAGACAATCACCTGGTTGTGAGCCTCCATTTCAATCAACCAAGGATGTCCAGAGCTCTGGCGCTGGTCACATCTCTAGTCCTCTCAAAATCTGTGCTTGGCAGTGTTAGCGACAACCAAAAGGACACTTAGCTTAGTTGTGATTTGGCCTCTCAAATCTGTTCCTTTTCATGCTCAGCAGCTCTTGCTCGTCACTTCAGCACTAGTCATCATGATCCCCAAAGATCCCACCTTAAATTTTGATTAGCTAAGCAGACAATCACCTGCCCCAAAGTTTCAAATGGGCTGCCCTCAAAATTTAATGGGCTATCCAAACTTTTGGTCCAAAGGTTAAAATTTATGGCCCTACCCTACAAGTTGGTCCAAACTTTCACACCAAGGTCAAAAATCACATCAAACCTTAAATTTATGGCACATCACCAAGCAATGTGTCACATCACCATGTCAGAACAAGGTCATGTATAATCAAATGAAATGTCTTGGAATGTTGCTTACACCATGCAACTTCTACCCCCAATGTCCCATCAGGAAAGACTTTTCCTAGTTTCACTCATGCTATGTATAATGTCCACTTCTCATGTTTAGCAATGAGACATTACAAGGTCTTGCCATGTTTCCAATACTGCTACCATAATGTCCATCATGTCAAAAGTTACTAAGGAATAAATTCACATGACAATGACACATGCTCCTAGTCCCCTAAGTCTCATTCTCAAGAGGACATGAAATTTCAATGCTTTGCTTAGCATTTGATTAAAAGTTAATCAAATGTGCAAAGAATTCTTTCACATGTGAGGTACAAGTTAATTATTTCATTGTGTGGGACCTTGAACCTTGAGATATTAATTGGTGCCAAAGGCAAAAGTTGTAATAAGTTATACTTGATAGGTGCTAGGTGGTACCTGATGTCAGATTTGGGCCTAGACCAATGGCCACTAATGTTAACGGGTGACACCAAAGAATAAGCATTAATTAATTAATATTTACAATCTAAGGATCAATAACTACTCGAGGATACTTGGGAATAGATTTGCCTAGCCAATTTAATTATTAGCTAGTGAAACTAATTTTCTATGTACTAGAATAATTATTAAAATTAAAATTCTAAAAAACAATTTAATAAGCTGAATAATGCTAGAAAGCGGAATAAGAAGGCTGTCACTTGGCAAATCTTGTCCATGCAAGTGGCGAAAATGTTCTTGGGGGCTGATGGAAGGTCATTCCAGCCGTTGAGAGAGAGGAGGAGGCTATTCGAGAGGGGTAGCAGAGGCTGCTGAACTGTTCTACAATATTGAAGACCTGCCCAAAAGCTGGAAACACTATTTGAAGGCCTACAACAACAGGCAACAGCCCAAGAAGGACCAAAATAGGCAGATGACCACAATTAGAGGCAGGTGACAGCCATTTTTGGGCTCCCAGACTGAAAGCAACTACATGTTGGACTCTCTTGATCACAACAGCAACAAATTAGAGGTGGCTTTCGTAAAGAAAATCAAAAATCTCTCTCTATACAGTATTTGCTCTCATTCTCCAACCATTTCTCAACTCCTGTCAACATTTTCCAATAGTTTGAGTGATCAAGGAAGAGGTTTCAATCAATCTCTGCTATAATAGGATCTTGATAACTACTTCAACATGTGTGCTCAAAATTGAAGGCCTAAAACTTGAATTCTAATATCTGAAATTGAAGAATTTCAAGAAGATTCAAGAGGCCAGCCAACCAATTTAAATTTGGGGCTAAATTTATATCGCAAGGAGCAAAGTGAAGGCCAATGCCCCAAGCAAACCAAGGAGCAAATTGGTTTGAAGATATGTTGCTCATTAACGACAACTCCATTGTCCAAGAATTAAGAGGTTAAGTGTGCATTTCAACTTATGCAAATTAATCACTTGTTATAATTATTAATAAATCAGGTTTTTACCAACCTATCCAAGGAGAAAGGATGGTTTCACGGTATGGGCTGCTATGGCTGTCCTTTGGAAGCTTCTTGCTTTCCAAATGCCTTTCAAGATGCACCAACAGTTGGGGATGAGCAAAAGCAAATGGCATAAGTGGAATTGGATACCCAAATGCAAGGCCATCTTGGTAGTGCCAAGCCAATGGGTTTAGGACAGCCAAGCATGCGCACAATGATGGGGCAGCCAACATGCTTTGGTGGTGGCACTATTTTTCATGCTCTAGTGGGTCAAGGAGTGCATACACAAATGTACCACACAACTCCTTATGGTAGTATGTAGCAACCAATGCATGGTTTGCTAGGCCTAATGCATCTGAGTATCGCTAGTAATATGCATAACCCCATGGCAGCATTAGCATGGTGCTTGGGGCACAAAATGGTATTTACGGTAATGCATTTGCACCCCTTAGTACTTTTGGGGTTCAAGGAATGAGTGTTGGTTATGCAAATGCATCATATAGTGCTGATCATGAAGCACACTTATTTTTGCAACATGTTCTTAAGTATCACAGTATGTCAAAGTCGATCATCAATGTGATGGTCCAGCCCTCGGATACCCGCGCGGGGCCCTCTCTTGACCCCGTCTAGGCTCCAGAGAAGCACTAGACCCATTGCCCAACATTGCCATCTAGACACCTCAACACGTCACAGGACACTCCAACACAACACACAACGTGACACAGAACGCAACACGGATCATAACATGCTCACAGTTTTGCATAAGGGCCCATCTTGAGGGTGACACGTCATATTCATAGCAAGAGAGTATTTACAAGATAGCCGAAGGCACAGCAAGGGACTTTGTCACAGGTGGAGAGTGGAGCTATCAACGCGCTACAACACAGCTCAAACCACGTAGGGTAAGGGAGCTACAAAGTGATTGAGACCCTCAAATAACCAGTTTATTTTGGAAGGGGCTGTTTCAAAATACAAGTACTATGCTGAAATTTTATTTGTCCTTCCATTAACAAACAAATGATCAGTCAAAAGAGGAAAATTCTACGATGCTTAATCTCTTGAGATGCTATGTATCTAAGCAAAAGTCAAGGCGGGAGTAATATTTGCCTTTGGTACTATGCTGAAATTTTCTTTGTCCTTCCATTAACAAATAGATGATCAATCAAAAGAGGAAAATTCTACGATCCTTAATCTCTTGAGATACTATGTATCTAAGCAAAAGTCAAGGCGAGAGCAGTATTTGCCTTTGGTAGAGTTGGCATACAATAGTATAGTACATAGTTCCACTGGCAAAGCTCCATTTGAGATTGTTGAAGATGGCAACAAAGTGCCCCCTATTTTGCACCACAAAGGATAAAATCTTAAAGGCAATGAATCACCATAGATGTTCTTTGTAGTTTATAGAGGAGGGCAATTATGCATTGCTACGTTTTGAAAAGGCAAGGCTGAAAAAGATGAAAGGTAGAGAGAGGTTGTATCCAAAGTTGAGAAACTATGGGCCCTTTCAAGTGTTGAAGAGAATCAACAATGTTGTATATAGGCTGAAATTGCCTCCACACTAGCAAATATAAAATTCCTTTCATGTGAGATTATTGAGGCCTTTTCATGATGATATTCCTAAGGATGTATCTATTGAAATTCAGCCAAAGGCTGAGGAGTTGAATGAGATTTTTAATATGACTGGGGGGAAAAACCTCTCTTACAGAGAGTAGAAGGTACCCCAGCGTCTTGCGGATCATTGATACTCCTATCTGAGTGCATGCATCAGTAAAACCCAACAACCCCCCCTAGAGTGAAAAGTGATGGACATACAGGCCATCCACCAAAGAAGATCAAATTTAAAGCATTACAAAATGCTTCAAATTTGTCACAAGAAAGAGCTTTGGTAAAGATGTCTACCACATCATTGTTGGTAGGACAATAGACAAGGTTGATAGCCCCTGCATGTAGCCTCTCTCTAACAAAGTCATAATGTATCTCTGTGTTTCGTACGTGAATGAAACACTGGGTTTTGTGCCACTACAATGGCACTCTGACTCTCGTTAAACAAAGGAGTAGGCTTCAACAGATACATCAAGATCAGCCAACAAACGTCTCAACCATACACCGTCAACTGTAGTAGTGAAAGTTGTCTTGTATTCAGCTTCACAAGACAATGTGGCAACAATGGATTGTTTTTTGCTAAGCCAAAAATGTAGGATAAGCCAAGAAAGAAATAATTTCCACTTGTACAATGACAAGAATCAAAAACTCCAGTCCAATCAGAATCAATATAAGCATGTAACTACAGCGCCCCCCCCCCCCCCCCCCAGCATAAAGCAATCCAAGAGTCCTAGTGCCCTGCAAGTAACGAAAAACATGCTTCACAGCTTGCCAACGTGACATGCATGGGCTATGCATATAACTGCTCACAGTTAAAACTACAAACTCAATATCTGGCCTTGTGTTATATAAATAAATAAGACATCCAAATGCCGGAGCATATGTATGAAAGTCAACCATGTCACTATCATCATGTAAAGACAGCTTAAGTTCAGTCTCCATTGGTGTGCTTACCGACTTGCAATCCTCGAAGCCAAATCTCTCAAGGAGTTTACCAATATATCTAGACAATGACAATCCAATGCCTTTAGTATCATGAATAAACTAAATGCCCAAATAGTAATGCAAAAGCCCCAAATCTGACATTCCAAAAATTTGCTGCAAATTTTTCCTAAATGCTGAAATTTAATCAAACATGTGTCTCTGTGAATAGAAAGTCATCCATATAAAGACAAATGACCAATAAGGATCCCCCTCTTTGCACACGTAAAGAGTAGACTCTGATGGGCTGTTAATGAATCCTTGGCTGAGTAAAAAGGCATCAATCTTGGCACACTAAGCTTGTAAAGCTTGCTTCAAACCATACAAAGACTTTTTCAGCTTGCATACCAAGTGTTCGAATCCTTCAACTGCAAAACCCATGGACCGTTGACATACACTTCTTCTTGAAGTTCCCCATGTAAGAAAGCAGTTTTAATGTCAAGACGATGTACAATCCAAACATAATGTGTAACCAATGCAACCATACACCTAATAGTGGTTGAAACCAGTCTTTCTTCCGTGGATGGGTGGTAATTCCCTAATTACAAATTAGTTGCAATAGTAACATTTATTACAAAACTTAAAAATGCAAATTAACTTACAATCTTGGACAATGGGCACCCTGTTGGCCCCAAAACTGGCGCCCCTTTCAATATTTATTTAACTTAATTGAAAAAGAAGTTGATGTACAATGGGATTCTCCCAATCCCTTTCGGTATTCCAACTTCCCTTGCTGTCCAAAATCACTAGCAAGTCTTCAATCTGATTTGCCCCTCGATCCAACCAATCAATTGGCCTTCACCCACTTTGATGGAGATGGAAAATACCCCAAATTCATTGATTTGTTGTTCCCTTCACTTGAATTTGATTGAAAACAACTTCAGCCTTGTTGAATCCAAGTCTTGGAGTTTCCAATTTCTGCTGCGCTTTTGAAGTTATTACTAAACCCTAATTTTTGCTGCAAATTAGGGTTTACAATAGAGAAATCTAAAATTTCTGAACCTCTGGTGATCTCTATGCTGTAGTCTTTGGAGCAAGGCTGTAGAAAGGCTCGGAGATGAAGGAGAATGCTGAGGAGAGAGGAAATTCAGAATTTCTTTGCAAAGAATTAAAGAAAATCTGTCATTTACTGCTGCTGTCCTCTCTCAACAGCCTGTACATGCTGTCACCTGCTGTTGATTGGTCTTCTCGTGCCCCTAGCTAACCCAAAAGGTCCTCCAATGGTTGCAAATCAAACCAACAGCATCTTCTTCCTCTCTCTTACAGGTTGAAATACACCAAAATGCCTCTCTCCAGCCTCTAAAGACGTTTTTAAGTCTTGCATGGGCATTTTTAATAAGTGGCAGCCTTCCCAAATGGTTTTTCCAACATTATCCATAATTAAATATTAATTTTCAGTCTTTAAATACTGAAAATTAATCTAATAACTATTTTGATGCCCTAAAAAATAATCTAACTGGCCAATAATTAAATTGGCTAGGCAACTTTCATTCCTAAGTGTCTCTGCGCCATCTTTGACCATCAAATTGTGTTAGGTACCATTAAATATCACTTCTCTAGTGTCACCAACAGACACTTATGGCCAAATGAATAACCTAAGACAACAACTGGCACCAAATACCACCAAGCACCTGTGTAGCATAACTTATAGCAACTTTTGCCTTTGACATCCAATAATTTCATCTGGTCCCGACTCGTAAATTTACTCTAATCCCAGTTACACCTCACATATACAACATTTACTTAGCATGTGATTAAAAATTAATCCACATGTTAAGTGAGGTTTCAAAAATACAGTGTCCTCATGACACTAGTAGCAACATCTAAGTACGTTGCATAAGCATCAAACTGCCATAGTTAGCATGCCCCATACGAGCATGCCACAACTCTATCTATGACATAGCAAGAGTAATAGTAGATGCCAAGTAAACTGACTGGTCGATCAAATGAGCATCTAACTCATAAAGTCCATGACATAATGTGCCAGTAAGCCAAGTAGACTAACTAGTCAATCGAATGAGCACCTAACTTTTAAAGTCCATGACATAATGTACTAGTAAGTACCAAAGTCAAGAATTCCTTATCCTTGCATGCATTTATCATCATCAAATGTTACTTACATTCCACAGTTTACTAAAGAAGAGATGGCCAGCAAATTCTTCTTTATTTCTAGCACATATAATGCATCTTGCAAATGGAGAGCAGAGCTAGCAATGGCTTTCAAGACAATCTCTCGAACATCTCTAACCAGATAAGATACATTGTTGGTATATTCCATTAATTTGCCAACAGGAGCTGCAACAACAAAGGTAAACAAATCCCTACGGGATATACTGTGCTTAGAAGCACCACTATTAAAAAAACCAAGTGCTAGCATCGTCTATAGAGCTAAATGCTCAATCAACCCAAGAAGAATTATAATTGCAAGTGTAAAAATAGTAGTCACGGTCAACAACGAAAGACGCGGACTCTGTAGCAATAGCAGTAAAAGGTGCATCTGAAACAAACATCCTAGACTCCTTTTTCTCCTTGACAATGTGTTTCTTGCATTCTGTGATGTAATGACATGGTTTTTTACAATAATGACACTTACCCTTCTTGGCTTGCGTGCCCCCCTACTTGTCATTTTGTGATGTTCAATGCCTACCATTGCAAGAGGTATTGAGCTAAAACACGCTTTTCAGCTGATTAGCATTCTTAAAACAATCCCAAAACACACTTAATTAATGAAAAACCCTAAAAAGGAAGCAGTCCAAGATAGTTTCAGTGGTTCCCTCAAAAACCTTGATTCTTTGGGGCACCCTTCAACATCTATAAATAGACAGGCTGCCCCTATTCAGCCTTATTCCCATCTGTGCAAGTTTCACACCCTTACAGATTTTAGCCATCAGGCCACACACACGTGGCTATCCAGTCCCAAACACTCCTATCACACCTTTTGCTGCTGCATTTACTCCTCCAGTGTGTAGGCGATAGCTAGCAGCCCATCTTCATCATCAAGCCACAACTTCCTCTATCAGGCGACAGCTTATCCACACCAGGCGACAACTGCCTACCCTCTTCATCATTTGTCCTCCTGAGACCTACGCCTGCTTAAACCTCTTCATCCTACACTCCGACTGGTGGTCACAAACTTGGGATCCGTCTCTGGTGGACGTCACTCTCTGACACACTGCTCTGCCCTTGAGTATCTGTACACTCTTACATTCATTTGCAGTATTCATACCTCAGAGTTGTGTTCTTCTTTCCCTTCTTCTGTTTATGTTTGAGTTTCTGTGTTTGAGTTTCAAGTTTTGCATTTAGGGTTTGAGTTTTGAGTTTGAGTTTTGTGTTTAGGGTTTGAGTTTTGCTTTTTGTGTCTATGTCTGTGTCTGTGTTCGTCTCTTTGTGTTTTTGTCGTGGTCATACACTCGTTGTTTCCTCAGTGCAAACCCTAGCAGTTTTCTTCGCAAGAGGTGGACTTCTTGCAACAACCTTCATCATGATTCTCAGTTTCTTGATTCAATCCAGCTATGGCTTCATTGTGTTATAGTTTAATACAAGTTTCAACTATGGCATGGCTATGGCTAATTGACTCATATGTTGTTTCTTGATTTTCTTGGCATTTTAATTCAAGATACACTAAGTTCATTTCATTCATTAGTTACTGCAACAACTTCCATTAATCAATGGCCTCCCACATCAGCACTCATCATCTGCAACTCTTCAACAAACCTCATGAAACTAAGCGAATCTTTCTCTATGTAAGAAAGGAGTTCAACTTAGCACAAACACAAAAAGCCATATGGAGTGTGCTTCAATATTGATACCAATGGCAACTAGACTGTGTAGATCTAACGACAAGGAGCACGAGAAGAAGGTCAAATCAATGATTTTCCTACAGAATTATTCCTACAATATGAGAAAATCCATGACCATTTTAAGTTTGGAGACATCTATTCTTTCCTTCTTTGCTATAGAAATTGTAGATTCCAGCCTTGAAGCATGAGCTCACAATGTGTATGGACTCAAGATAGCAACCAATCTTCTCCTCACAGCATATAGAATCCATTGGGAAGCTCTTCAACTCCATTTAAAGTTGTAGAAGGTGGCAAGAAAGTGTCCCCCTACTTCGCACACAAAGAACAAGATCTTTTAAGGCTGATCAGTGTATAGAAAACATGGATGTAGTCTATGCAAAGGTCAAGTATGCTTTGCAAAGGTCTCAAGAGAAGCCAAAGAAGACAAATTATTGCCATAGACGTGCTTTTGTAATTTGCAAAGAGCGATTATGTATTGTTGTACTTTGAAAAGGCAAGGCTAGAAAAGATGAATGGTGAAGAGAGGTTGTATCCAAACCTGAGTATGAGATACTATGGGCCCTTTAAGGTATTGGAGACAATAAGCAATGTCACTTTCTATCACGGGGATGTGAAATTTTGAGATGCTCTAATCTTGTCGATAACATTTGATTAAGATATTAATCAAATGTGCAAGGCTGTTTAGAATATGCGATGCACATGGCAATTATTTAATAGTAATAGATCAAGGACCCCGAGGATACAATGGATACCAAAGGCAAAAGTTGAGTTGCAATAAGCTATGTTTGACAAGGACCAGGTGGTACTCAGTGTCAAATTTGGATCTAGATCAATTTATTGGCCACTAATGTCACCGGTGACATCAAAGACTAGGCATTAATTAATTAATTAATGCCAATCTAAAGTCTAATAACTGCTCAAGGATACTTGGAAGACAAATTGACCGAGTCAATTAAATTATTGGTTGATGCAATTCATTTTTTTAAAACTAGAATGATTATTAAATTAATTTTCAGAATTAATATTTTAAAAATTAATTTAATAAGTTGGATAATGCTGAAAAATAGGATTAGAAGGCTGTCACTTGGCAAAACTTGCCCGTGCAAGTAGAAAAACGTTTCTAAGTACTGGTGGAGTCTATTCTAGCCATTGTGAGAGAGAAGGAGACTGTCAGAGAGCAAGAAGATATCGCTGATGTGATTTGCAGCCACCATGGACCAATCCTACAGCAAGTGACAGTAATTTGGAGCCTTGCAAGAGCAGGTGACAGCAGCCCAAGGTCCTTTTGGTGTAGGTGACAGCATACAAGACGGGGCAACAATCTTTCTAGTGGTCCTAAGCTCTAAGTAGTAGGTTCCATGGTGTTTGAGCAGGGCAGCAGCAGTTTTTCAATGTTTTTTACAATGAAACTCTCAAATTTTCCTCTAAAGCATTCTCTCTCATTCCCTAGTCATTTCTCAAGTTATCTCAATATTTTCCAACAGTTTGAGCCATTAGAGAAAGAGATTTCAATTAATCTCTGCTGCAAACCCTAATTTATAGCAAAAAGGTTTGATAACCACCTTGGAATGCAAGCTTAAAATAGAGGGCCTAGGGCTTGAATTCCAGTAGGTAAAATTGAGGAATTTCAAGGAGATTCAAGAGACCAACCAACCAATATCACATTTGGGGCTGAATTTGTCTTTCAAGGAGCAAGGTGAAGGCCAATTCTTGAGAAAACCAAGGGGTAAATAGGTTTGGAGACTTGCTGGTCAGTTTTTGTTGGATGTAAAGTCCCTTCGTCTCCGTGTAAATAGACTTACGGGTGTAAACACACCCTTAATGTACCCTAACATATAAATATATTCTTTTATTCTTTGTGTACCATAACAAACGATACACCTATCTCTACGTTCACTCTCTCTAACTCTCAACTCAGCTCTGCTCTTCAGCTAACGCCTTGATCTCGCACGCCATTGCGCACTCACCCCTTCAATCTGGTATCAAAGCCCAAAGTGCACGCTTCCCGATATCAAAGGCAGCTCGCGAACAACTCGAGGCAAAAGAAGGTCAGTCGAGCACCAGTCAGTGTGACTCGCAACTGCTGAGTGTGTGGTCGTTGGGCAACAGGCTGACACACACAGTCGACAAGGCTTCTGGGTAACGAGCAACAGCTCACAAGCAGAAGGCAGGATCAAGACAGATTCAACATGGACCACAGCGATGGGCAGCACCAGCGACGACCAGTGACGAGCGACGTCAGCACGGAATCCAAGCATGATAGGCGTGACGAAGCCGCGACCAGCGCATGACGAACAGGCAACACACGTCAGATGGCAACCGGTGAGGTTTCAAGTCACACGACGTGATGCGACTGGCAGGTCAACTGACCTCGTCACATCATTCTTTTTGGGCCACAAATTCGTTTTTCTTTTTCCTAAAAATTTCTCTTGAAATTTTTCCTTGGCTTGACAGAGGTTCGCGCGTGCAAGCACAGAGTTCAGATTTGTGCATATCTATGCCCAGAATTTTGGGGCTTTTCAGGTTGAGTGCTGCTCATGCAAAATTGAGGCATCTGTGTCAGAAATTGTAGACACAGTGTGCGTTTGAATTGGGGATTTCGCCAAATCTACTAAAATATTGCTCATCCGAGTGAAATTTCTCAACATTGGACCCATAAAATTCGGGGCTTTTGCTATATTGGTGAAATTTTGTTCAACTGAGTCAGATTCGCTGACATTTGTGCACACTTGGACCCAAAAATTTTGGGGCTTTTGCAAAATTTTGTGAAATTTTGCTAAATTTGCCCGTTTTATGCTCTCGGAAATATGTATTAATGCAATTGGGGCACATTTCATAGTGAATTTTTTTGGAGCTTTTGCTAAAATCTGTGGATTTTGGCAAAGTTAATGCATGAAATGCACTTTGGGAATATTGCAACAGGTGATAAGCACATCACCAAAAAGGAGGTAATTGATGCCTTACTTTCAGCTCATAATGGGCTATCACAATCATGGATAGTGGACAGTGGTGCCTCTTTTCATGTTACTCCCTCTTTGGAGTCATACACTGCACGTTGCCTAGGCAAGGTTTACTTAGGTGATAACTATGTATGTGAGACAGAGGGTGTTGGCACCATTCACTTGGCTCTTGAAAATGGCCAAGAGCTGATTTTGCAGGATGTCAAATTTGTACCTGGCATAAAGAAGAGTCTACTATCAGTTGGGCAGCTTGATGCTAAAGGGTATTTTACTACATTTGGCGGTGGATCTTGGAAGGTCCATAAAGACTCTATGCTGATTATTAAAGGCAGCAAAAGGGAGACTTTATATTATTTGCATTGTAAAGCATTAGCTGGCAAGTTCTTGGCTATGGCTGAAGTCCATTCACAGATGGAGCTTTGGCACAAAAGACTTGGTCATATGAGCCAGAAAGGCCTTCAGGTTCCCTTCTCTTTAGGGAGATTTGATTTAAAAGGCTCTCGTCTTGAATTTTGTAAGGATTGCTTATATGGAAAACAAGTGAAGTCTCCTTATTACTCTAGTGTCGTTAAAAAGTCTAATGCTCATGACCTAATACACTTTGATGTGTGCACTATGCCTGTTAATTCGTATGGGGGTGCACGGTATTTTGTTACTTTCACTAATGATTTCAGTAGAAAGTCACGGGTGTATGTACTTAAGAGCAAAAAGGAAGTGTTGAATTCTTTAAAAAAGTTTCATGCTTTTGTTATCACACAAAAAGGGCTTAAGTTAAAAGCCATAAGAACAGATAATGAAGGTGAGTATGTCTCAAAAGAATTTAACAAGTTTTGTGAGATGCATGGCATTAAGAGGGAGTTGACAGCCCCTTATAATCCTGCATCAAATGGCGTGGCTGAAAGATTTAACCGCACACTTTGTGAGAGAGTCAGATGCATGATGTCCACAGCTAATCTCCCGTAGCAGTTTTGGGGAGAGGCTCTTAAAACTGCAATTCATGTATGCAATCGCTCTCCCAATCGTGCATTGAAAAATGGCATTCCTGAAGAGGTTTGGTCTGGCAAACGTGCTTCATATGACCATTTGTGTGTCTTTGGCTGTGATGCCTTTATGCATGTACTTGTAGAACAGAGAACCAAACTAAACATGAAATCCATCAAGGGCATCTTCACAGTCGAGATGTAGTATTTAATGAGGTAAAGTTACTGAAAAATGCTACACATGGTGATCTTGACAAAAAGAAGGTCAATTTTCAACATGAACAACCAGCCATTTAGCAACCATTAGCTGAAAGTTCTGTCCCTTTTTATGCTGAAAATGAGCACCAACCTATTGTGCTACAACCAGAAGATCATGGACAGCAAATAGATGCACAGGATGAAATAGGACAGCAAGAAGAACATGCTGAAAACAGATTACAGCAGCAAGAAAATGCTGAAAATCAGCCACCTGGTGATGGTGTGCACATTCCTCAAGATGTAGGCCCACTGCCTGATAATACAGATCATTGGGTAAGACGGTCTACACGTGTCAGAAGGCAGCCACAGAGGTTTCAGCCATCTTTGGATTGCATTTTGTTGACTAATGAGGGTGAGCCTCTAACATTTAAAGAGGCACAGTCATGTGAGAACAAGAGAAAGTGGGAGCTTGCTACACATGAAGAGATGAAGTCTCTATATGCAAATAACACATGGGAGCTTGTACCTTTGCCCAAGGATAGGAAAGCTATTCCAAATAAATGGGTTTACAAAGTGAAATGTATTGATGGGAAGCCCAAGGACAAGGCACAGCTGGTTGCTGAGGGCTATACACAAAAGGAAGGCATAGACTTCCAGGAGGTCTTTTCACCAATGGTGAAGATGACTACGATCCGTGTTTTGTTTGCTCTCACTGTATCCTTGGATTTAGAGTTGGATCAGATGGATGTGAAGACTACTTTTCTTCATGGTGACTTGGATGAAGAGCTCTACATGAAGCAGCCAGAAGGATTTGCTTCACGTAAGCTGAAACGCAGCTTATATGGGCTAAAACAAGCCCATAGACAATGGTACAAAAAATTTGATACCTTTACGCTCAGCCATGGACAGGGTTAGTTGTTTCTCTCACAGAACAAGTACATCAACAAAGTACTTGACAGGTTTAATATGGCTGATGCTAAGCCTCTTGGTGTGCCTTTACCGCAACATACAAAGCTTAGCAAAGCTGATTGCCCTAGAAATGATACAACTGCTAGTGCCATGAAGGGTATACTTTATGCATCAGCTTGTGGATCTTTGAAGTATGCCATGGTTGCAACTCGCCCTGACATTGCTCATGCAATGGGAGTTGTTAGCAAATTTATATCTAACCCTGGCAAGCCACATTAGGAAGCAGTGAAATGTATCTTCAGATACTTGAGAGGTACACAAGAAAAGTGTATATGCTATGGAAAGGGTACACTAGAGTTGCAGGGATTTTGTGATTCAAACATGGTAGGGGATCTTGATACTAGGAAATCTACTAGTGGGTATGTTTTTACTTTGGAAAGGGTACACTAGAGTTGCAGGGATTTTGTTATTCAAACATGGTAGGGGATCTTGATACTAGGAAATCTACTAGTGGGTATGTTTTTACTTTGGCTAGTGGGGCTATCTCTTGGTGTTCAAGATTGCAGAAAATTATGGCACTAAGTACAATAGAAGCTGAATATATTTCAGTCACTGAAGCTTCTAAGGAAGCTATTAGGCTTGGCCGTCTGGTCAAGGATTTTGGTCTTTCTTCACGTACGCTAGTGCTTGGTTGTGATAGCCAAAGTGCAGTATGTCTGGCTAAGAATGCCATGTTCCATGCACGTACCAAACACATAGATATTCAGTATCACTTTATTCGACAGGTCTTGGATGATGATCTTGTCACACTGACTAAGGTCAAAACCCAAGATAACCTTGCAGATGTTCTCACTAAGTCTCTTGCAAAGGCTCAGCATGAGCATTGCATTTGTTTAGTGAGAGTTGGCTAGCTTAAAGGTACCACTTCGGGCCTTTAAGTGGGAGGTTGTTGGGTGTAAAGTCCCTACTTATGGGTGTGAACACACCCTTAATGTACCCTAACATATAAATACATTATTTTATTCTTTGTGTACCATAACAAATGGTATGCCTATCTTTGCGTTCACTCTCTCTAACTCTCAACTCAGCTCTGCTCTTCAGCTAACGCCTTGATCTCGCTTGCCATTGCACACTCACCCCTTCACTTTTGATAGCAAGAGGCACTTGGATTAGTGGAGATCAAAGAATCTCAATTGTACTCCTTCCCTTTGCAATATAAGATAAAGAAATACTGCAAGGGGTGCCAATTTTGGGGCCAACAAGGTGTCCAATGTCCAAGATTAAAGTGGTAAAGTGTGCATTTTCCGTTTATGTGAATATTATGCTTACTGTAATTAATGCTAAATCAGGTTATTTACCACCCTATTTGAGGAGGAAGGCTAGTTTCACTTACAGTCTAAAATCACCTCTATACTAGCAAAAACACAATGTTTTTCAGATGAGCTTATTGAGGCCTTTTCATGATGATGTACCTAAGGACGTGGCTGCTGAAATTCAACCAAAGGTTGAGAAACTAGATGAGATTTTGATACCTGAGTAGATTTTTGCACATAAAGAGAGAAAGATCAGAGGTAAAGTTTCCAAAATATATTTGGTGAAGTTTTAGAACTATTTACTAGTGGATGCTACATGAATGGAAGAGGATGACTTGGCAAACCATCCTTGTGTTGCAACTTTACCTTGAGGCTTTTCAGTTAGAGCCAGCTTTGGATCGAGCTCAATCAAGTTAAATAGACCACGGGATCTATGGCATTGCTTAATGCTCAAAGGGGGAGGTAACATTTCCACTCCCCTAGTGATCAACAGCTCTTATGTATAGTGGATCTTTATTATATTCAATATGTATATAGGATACTTTGCTAACAATATGTCTACCATGATGTCACTATTCAGTATACTAATCACCTGTTAGCCTGCTCTTCTTCAATCTCAGTCTGTCATCTCCTGGTTGTGAGCTCCTGTCAGAGTCTGACAGGAGACAGAGGAGCTCTGTCAGGACATTTTTGTGGCTGCTCTAGTCAGCATGCAGCCCTGGGTTTGTTCCAGCCCAAACTGGGCTGTTTTTGTGCTGACTGCCCATTTTTCTGGGCAGTCGGCCAGATCTGGCTGGTCGGCCAAATCTGGCCAGGTCGGCCAGTTTGGCTGGTCGGCCAGTTTGCTGGCCTGGGGGCTAATTATATCAGCCCCCCAAGTCAGTCCAGCATTGCTCTCTGCAGGTACAGCACTGCTCCCTCCGTCTCCGTCTCCGGCATTGGTGCTGCCACTGCTTCCAGTCTGTCCTGGTTCCCTCACTGACGCTCCGGGCTGCGTGCAGGGACTGTTCTGTCCATTCCAGTGTATTCAGCATTCATCTCAGTCAGTGCAGACTTTCTTCCTTCATTCTCTGCTTTCTCTCTCCTCTCCTCTGTGTTCGTGTTCTTCCGTTGCGCACTCTCACATGGTATCATCACCTGATTGAGAGCACGGAGGACATACCCACAGGAGAGAAATACCTTACTGCTGCTGCCAACAGATCAACCACAGCCAGGCGACTGCATCAGGAGGCTGTCCAGTCTGCGTTTGCTGCCCATTCTGCCTGCAGGGGCTGCCACGTCATCCAGCGACGCAGCAACCCTGCGTTTTCCACCAGGCGGCCTCTCCTGCTGCTGGGCGACCTCCCTACAGGCTGCGTTTTGCTGCTCTGCAGGTCGCTTCCACTCCTGGCGGCACTTTTCCTGCAGGCGACCTCTGTCTGGGCTGTTTCCTGGTGCTGGTGGTCTCTTTTCTGGTGTTCGACATTAGATCTCTTTGCGTTTTGCAGATCCAGGTGTTTGTAGGCACCCCCTGCCTGCGTCTTGGTGGTTGGTGACCACATTGCTGGTCCTATTTCGACAGCGGCACAACTTTCTTTGGTATTTTTGCAGATTGGAAGATGTCTTACCAGTTTTCAGGCTTTGAAGACTCAGAGGATGAGCTTCTCTCTCATCATTCCTCTGAGCAAAGGCGGGATTATCGTAAAGTTCGACATCGGGAAGACCCTCCTCGCACTCGTCCTTCTTCAGTCCATGCATCTCAGAGGGTTCCATCTACTGCGAAGGTTTCTTCAGTGAAGACTGCATCAGATGTGCGGATGCCTTCCTTGATTCCCTCTATCCAGGTGCCGATTCTCCCTTCCTTTCCGAAGGAAGATAAGTTGGATGGTTCCAACTACTCCCTATGGTCATGCAAGGTGGCTTGCATCCTCGATACATTTGACCTTTGGGAGCTTGTTTATTCGCCCATCGACCGACCCCCCGTGGATTCGTCCGATGGCACCTCTATGGACCGTGCAACCTTATGGGATAGGCTCAACTCTCGAGCCCGTTCCTTTCTTTTTATGAGTCTCCATGATTCTGTTCTTGTACATGTTCACAGGTTAAAGACCGCGGTGGAAGTATGGACAAAGCTTGCGTCTTTGTATCAGCACAAGACATTTGCCCACAAGATTTCCCTGGAGAAGAAGTTGCGGATGCTCAGTCTTGATGGTTCTTCTTCCATGAAGGAGCACATCACGAAGATGGAGGATATGCGAGGCGAGCTAGCCTCTCTTGGTCGTCTGATATCGTCTGAGGATATGGCGATGATTCTGTTGACTCAGCTGCCATCACCCCGTTATGATGTCTTCTACACCAGCCTCATCACTTCGAGGACCCGTGAGACACTCCTATGGGAGGAACTTTCCCCGCTTGTCTTGAAGCATGACGAGCGACTCAAAGAGGTGGGAGCCAGTGGCTCCACCAAGGCATTTACGGCTGGCACAGGTGGCGGCAAGAAGAAGAAACAAAAGAAGGAGAAGGCCAAGGACAAGAAGGAGGACAAGAAGGACAAGAAGGAGAAGAAGCCCAAGTGTCCCCATTGTGGGAAGGGCACTCATCCCAAGGAGAAGTGTTGGCAGAAGTATCCCCATTTGAAGCCTAAGGAGAAGGACTCGAAGGCGGCCCCAGCCACAACAGAATCTGCGTTTGTGCATCTCTTTGTTGAGGAAGACACTGCCCTAGCTTCTACCACACAGGAGAAGCCTTGGCTCGTCGACAGTGGAGCATCTTCACATATGACCTTCCGTCAGGATTGGCTTCAGGATCTTTGTTCCAGAGGGGGTACAGTCACCATTGGTGACAATTCTACAGTTCCTGTTCGAGGCGTGGGGACTTTACCTATGTTTTCTGACAGGCGGTCTTCCTCCGCCAAAGTTCTCTATGTCCCTGATTTGGGTTTTAACCTATTATCTGTGCATGGTCTTACTCAGTTGGGTACCCGAGTCATTTTTACTCAGGATGCAGTCACAGTGGAGGATGCTTCTACAGGTGATGCTCTTTGGACAAGTACACAGGAGGGTGGGCTTTATACGGTCACAGCCTTGGCTGCGCGGACTTCCCATGAGCTTGGGCTGCTTTGGCATGCTCGGTATGGTCATTTGAACCTCAATTCTCTTCGCCAGGCTTCTAGGAGGAAGATGGTGGAGGGACTTCCTGATTTCCCTCCTCTTCACACTTTGTGCCCTAGCTGCTTGAGGGGCAAGCAGCACCGGCAACCTCACCCGCCGGTTGCTTCTAGGCGGGCTACTTCTCCGCTTGAGTTGGTTCATACCGACCTTTGCGGACCTATGGGCACGGCCTCCCTTGGGAAGGCCAAGTATTTGATGCTGATTGTGGACGACTTTAGTCGTTATGTGTGGCCTTATTTCTTGGAGTACAAGAGCGAGGCGTACTCCCGTTTCTGTGAGTGGCAGGTGTTTGTGGAGACCCAAACAACTTCCAAGGTTCGTGGTGTTCGAGCTGATCACGGTGGAGAGTTTACTTCTCATCTTTTCTCTCAGTTTTACAGGGATCATGGTATTCGGGTGGAGTATTCCCATCCGAACACACCATCAGAGAATGGTGTGGTGGAGCGTGCGAATTGGACCATGATTGAGATGGCCCGATCTATGCTGGAGCATAGGAGTCTTCCTCATTTCCTTTGGGGTGAGGCGGTGGCTACAGCGGTGCATATACGCAACCGCTCTCCGACTTCGGCATTACAGGACATGACTCCGTATGAGGCGTTCTTTGGGAAGAAGCCTTCCGTGTCCCATTTTCGCATCTTTGGGTGCGATGCTTTTGTCCATGTGGACAAGAAGAAGAGGAAGACGAAGTTCGACTCTAAGTCGAGAAAGGTTATCTTCGTTGGTTATAGCACGACCACGAAGGGATATCGGCTCTATGACCCGACAACGCGGACGGTTGAAGTGAGCAGGGATGTGATCTTTGATGAGGCTTCGGCCTCTGAGGATCCGATTGATGGTTCTATTACAGATGTTTCTTCATCATCGACGGACCCCCCCCCCCCCCCACATTCTCTCCCTTCACTTCCTTCCAGGATGCCCCTTAGCACCTCCCCTATTCCTCCTCCTTCGGCTTCCCTTTCCCCTTTGGTGGATGTGCCTTCGTCTTCTACGAGCTCTTCTACCGCCACTTCGGGATCTTCACGGGATGTACAGCCTTCTTCAGATGCGGAGGATCTACCTTCACTCGGTGGGGGGGAGTCCCTCTCCGATTTGGGTGCTTTACAGGTTCCGAAGGCCCCCCGGTCTCCCTCACAGTCGCCGGAGTCTCTCAGGATTCTCTCAGGATTCCTTTATGGTATCGCCGGCTCATGCAGGATTCAAGTGTTACTCACTTTCCTGCTTCTTCTACAGGTCCACGTCGATCAGCCCGTTTACAGGCCCAGCGGGACAGTTCACTATGTGTGAACTATGCTCTTATGTCACAGATTCTTCAGGATTCCGAGCCTACCACTGTGGAGGAGGCTCTTGCACAGGATATTTGGAGACAAGCTATGCAGGCCGAGCTCGACTCCATCGAGCGAAACCATACGTGGGAGCTTGTACCGCGTCCCGCGAAACGGAAGGTGATTGGTGTGAAATGGGTCTTTAAGACCAAATATCTTGCTGATGGCTCCTTGGACAAGCATAAAGCTAGGCTTGTTGCCAAGGGTTTTGCCCAGCGTGCAAGGTTGGATTACTTTGAGACTTTTGCTCCTACAGCTAGGATGTCCACCATCCGAGTTCTTTTGGCTCTTGCTGCTCACCACCGTTGGCCTGTCTATCAGATGGACGTCAAGTCTGCTTTTCTGAATGGCGTTCTTGAGGAGGAGATTTATGTTTTACAGCCTCCTGGTTTTCTTGTGCAGGGGAAGGAGGATCATGTCTACAGGCTGCGGAAGGCTCTTTATGGCCTAAAGCAAGCTCCTCGTGCTTGGTACCAGCGGATTGACCGCTTCTTTCTACAGAGTGGCTTTGCGCGCTCCGCTTATGATCCCAATCTCTACTCACGGGTTGTGGATTCTCTTTCGGTGTTCCTCATCTTGTATGTGGATGATCTTATCATTACAGGGAGCGACACTCAACAGGTGGAGCATACACGATCCATTCTTCAGCAGGAGTTTGACATGACGAATCTCGGGATCCTTCACTTCTTTCTGGGTCTAGAGATCTATCAGATGGCACAGGGCATTTTTATCTCGCAGCACAGGTACATCTCCGAGCTTCTTTCGGAGTTTGATATGGCTGAGTGTCGGCCTATCTCATGCCCCATGGACCCTGAGTCCAAGCTTTTGACAGCTGGAGTTCCTCTTACCGATCCCACCCGTTACAGGTGCCTTGTCGGCTCTCTTATCTGGCTGCTTCACACTCGGCCGGATATCTCTTTTGTGGTGGCTTTATTGTCTTCTTTTATGCAGACTCCTACCCAGGATCACTGGCAGGCGGCCTTGCGGGTTCTTCGCTATTTGCAGGGGACTCGATCCTTTGGGATCCTGTATGGAGATGGGATTACCCTTTCTGGATGGAGTGATTCTGATTGGGCAGGTGATATGGATTCGAGACGATCCACTACCGGTTATGCTTTCACCCTTGGATCTGGTGCTGTCTCTTGGAGCAGCAAGAAGCAGCCTACTGTGGCACTTTCTTCTACAAAGGCTGAGTATCGGGCCCTATGTTCGACCGCTATGGAGGCAGTTTGGCTCCGTCGCTTACTCGCGGAGATTGGCTTTTCCCAGACCGGACCTATGGAGCTGCGCGTGGATAACCCGAGTGCTCTTGCTCTAGCTAAGAACCCGGTGTTCCATGCTCGTACGAAGCACATTGAGGTTCAGTATCACTATGTTCGAGAGCGGATCGTGGATTCGGAGCTGGTGGTGGTCTATTGTCCTATGGCGGCCAATGCAGCTGATCTCTTTACAAAGCCCTTGCCTCAGGCTTCTTTGCTTCATCACATGCAGTTCTTGGGTCTTCAGACACTCCCAGGAGTTGAGAGGGGGTGTTAGCCTGCTCTTCTTCAGTCTCAGTCTGTCATCTCCTGGTTGTGAGCTCCTGTCAGAGTCTGACAGGAGACAGAGGAGCTCTGTCAGGACATTTTTGTGGCTGCTCTAGTCAGCATGCAGCCCTGGGTTTGTTCCAGCCCAAACTGGGCTGTTTTTGTGCTGACTGCCCATTTTTCTGGGCAGTCGGCCAGATCTGGCCATAGTCGGCCAGATCTGGCTGGTCGGCCAAATCTGGCCAGGTCGGCCAGTTTGCTGGCCTGGGGGCTATTTATATCAGCCCCCCAGTCAGTCCAGCATTGCTCTCTGCAGGTACAGCACTGCTCCCTCCGTCTCCGTCTCCGGCATTGGTGCTGCCACTGCTTCCAGTCTGTCCTAGTTCCCTCACTGACGCTCCGGGCTGCGTGCAGGGACTGTTCTGTCCATTCCAGTGTATTCAGCATTCATCTCAGTCAGTGCAGACTTTCTTCCTTCATTCTCTGCTTTCTCTCTCCTCTCCTCTGTGTTCGTGTTCTTCTTCCGTTGCGCACTCTCACATCACCGCAATTGATATGCAATTGGTAGAGTTTTTCACCTATAGCTCTAAAGCTATACATGTGCATCAATTTGCATCAGTGTATGATCCTCAAAGATTGATTATCAGTTGGTGGTTTTCGGTGGATGATCATTAATTCTCAATGGTAATTAACTAGTTTTATAAAAGCTTGCTTTATGAATGTCATTGATAGTTCAACCATCGTTTATGCTCAATTTATACTTTGCTAAGATCATTTGGCCAAAACACTTGAGATATGCTAAAGCGAAATGCATTCTACAGATTTCAATCAGTAATTTTGCATTCTTTAGGACTCTTATGCTAAATTTATACCTTGTATAGCATTCTCTCTCATTCTCCAGACATTTCTAAACTCCCCTCTGCATTTCCAACAATTTGAGTTATCAAAGGAAGAGATTTCAATCAATCCCTAATGTAAACCCTATTGTATAGTAGAAATTAGGGTTTTGACTTCTACCTCAAGACACCTACTCATAATTGAAGATACAAGACTTGAATTTGCATATAAATTTGAAAATTTTCAAAGCGATTCAAGAGGCTAGCCAACCAATTTCAATTTGGGGGTAAATTTATCTCACAAGAAGCAAGGTGAAGGCTACTTCCCCAAGCAAACCAAGGAGAAATTTGGTTCGAAGCCTTGTTGGTCATTAAGAACAACAACTAGAACTTGGATTACCGAAGGAGATCAGTAAATTTCAATTGTACTCCATCCATTTGTAATAAAAGATAAAGAAATACAGAAAGTGGCTTCAATTATGGGGGGCAACAAGCTGTCCATTATCCAAGATTCAAGAGGTAAAGTGTGCATTTCAATTTACATGAATTAATTACTTGTTGTAATTACTATTAAATCAAGTTATTGCCACTTTATGCAAGAAGGAAGGCTGGTTTCATATTGCTTGTTGTAATTGCTGGTTAATCAAGTTGAGCACCATGCTATCCGAGAAGGAAGGCTAGTTTTAGCAAGTCTAAATTTCCTCAGTTCAACAATGAATATTAGATATTTACGAGTTAGGCCAATGCACTAGGATTGATGCATAAACACAACTGAGAACGCACTAGGATTGATGCATAAACACAACTGAGAATGCACTAGGATTGATGCATGAACACACTGGCTTCGTATATCAAATCAAATCAGTTTGGAAACTGAATTTTGCATCTATTATACACTGCTTGCAATGCACAACAAGTAGTACCACATCTGCACACCTTAGTTATCACTTTTGCAAGTAAATTGGACTTAGGAAAGCATGCATTGATATGCATTATACTTGTTAGATTGTGTTTTGTTGCACATTTGGTCAACATTGGTGAAAGCAACTAAGGACACAATGCTGGAAACAAGTCTTGATTGATTCAAGTGCAAGGCACATGGGAATCATTTTGCATTAAGAGAGTGCCAATTTGTGACAACAAGTCACTTGTGATTCATGCAAGAGATACCATAAGGAGCACCAATCTTTGGGGCTTATAATGTGTTGAATTGTGTGCACAAGTATCTTTGGGGTCTATCTTGTATCGGCTTTTGTGCAAGAGTACTCTAGATCCCCTATTCAATGAGCCTTTTATTTATCAATTGATTTATGTCATGTTGGCAAGTTTGTTTATGTCCACTACCCTTTAGAACTAATCTAAAGGCCAGTTTCATGGTTCTACCACCGCTAGGGTATCACCATCTTAAAGAAAGTGAGCTATGGTCATCTCAAGTGTAAGCACAAATTATTGTAATATGATTTTCGGCAAAGGATTCCAAAACATTACCATCTTCTCCTAGAAGGTGAGCTTGTGGTTGCCTTGTGGTGTGTAAAACTTGGAGTCCTAATGCACAACTCCCCAAAGGAAAGGAGAACCCAAGAAAGGGGGAAGTGAGCCTCAAATCTTTATTACAGCAGTCGTGTAAAGGATCGGTTTAGTTGTGTAAAGGATGCTAAGAGAATCCATGACACAAGATGAACATTGCATTGTAGTCGTTACTTTACAGCTCACACGTATCTTCTGCTTGATAAGATAGAAGAGCAATATTTTTCCAACAGTAACAATCATTGGTGACATTAAAAAACATATACCTGATCAATAACCTTCCAAGGATCAGCACCGCTACGATCGAGTTTATTTACGAATGCAAGGCGAGGAACTTCGTAACGTCTCATTTGGCGGTCAACTGTGATAGACTGGCTTTGGACACCCCCAACACTACAAAGCACCAAGATAGCCCCATCAAGCACCCTGAGAGCTCGTTCCACTTCAATCGTGAAGTCCACGTGTCCAGGTGTGTCGATAATATTGATCTACCAGCAACACGTTTTCGATTGAAAGATGGTAAGGCACAGATTACATGTGCATTACATTACATATATATACATGCACAGATTACATATGCATTGCATATCTATATACGTGTTATACATACAAACAATGCTCGAGGAAAGGACCTGATGATCGCCCCATGTGCAGTGCGTGGCAGCTGACTGGATAGTAATGCCACGCTCACGCTCGAGATCCATAGAATCCATCTTGGCACCGACGCCGTCCTTGCCGCGGACCTCGTGAATCTCGTGGATTCTGCCTGTGTAGAAGAGGACTCGCTCGGTGAGCGTGGTCTTGCCGGAGTCGATGTGCGCAGAGATTCCTATGTTGCGGATTTTCTCCATGCGGTCGCGCCATGACTCCGGATCCTCCTTGGGGCGGGGCACCGCCGCAAATCCACAGTGGCGCTGGCGGAGCCACCAACTCCACTTGGCACGGGCCGGGTCCTGAGAACTAGAGGCATACACGCGCGCAGGTGCCAAGAGGCGCGCGATGCCCCTCCTGGTCATGACTGCAACACACGAGAGAGAGTGAGAGAGAGCCCCGCTGCACGAAAGAGAAAAAAAAACATAGAGAAGACTGGCCACTTACATTAATGTTTTTGTACATTAATGTTTTCGTAAATTCATTTTTAGTGACCATGTCACCATACCTTTCAAAGCCTGTTAGGGTTTAAGTAGGGTTTAAGGCCCCCTTATAAAGTGTCACAAGGTGCTCCGTGCCTAGAATTTTCTAGCATTTCACGCCGATGAGTTCTGGCTTCATGTATTTGTATACCATTGCCTCTACAAAGAGAGAGAGAGACACACACACACACACACACACTCGTAATGTACATATATTAAATAGCAATATATATAAATAATATATGCATCATGTGTGTGTGTGTATGTGTGCTCTAATGCCATCTACTAACATGGATACACTCAAACATAGATTCACAATAGTCATCTCTTGATTATGACCATGGTCTTCTTTTCAGCATCATTCAAAGCCTCCTTAAACTATCTAAATGGTTGTTCTAAGTTGATAGGTCCTTGTATGTGGACACCTACCCACTCTAAGATGCATTCACCCCTCAATATATAGGATAAGATGGACTCCATTGTACATCCAAGTTTTACTCCTAATATGTTTGTTTCCTTCAACTTATTGTTTATCATATTTGGCTTTTATATTATAAAAGTCTATCCTTGATGGGATTATTCACTTGAGTTAATATATAGACCATAGCATTGATCCCTTAAAATCTCTCTCTCTCTCTCTCTCTCTCTCTCTCTCTCTCTCTCTCTCTCTCTCTCTCTCTCTCTCTCTCATATAACAACTTTCCACCATGGCAAGAATGCATATACCTAACTAAGGTCATGTAACCCCATGTGCCTAGCTATATTGGACATCACCACCCCATCTTGTAACTATTATAAGCCTAATTTTTCTAATTAATCTACTTGTTCTCATGCATTTTGGAAGGTCAATGTGTGTTAGAACTCCCATGATGTGTGTGGAAGTACTAAGCATCCACTCTTGGGGATTTGAAACTTTCTCATTTTTCATTAGTAGGAATGTGATGCCATGACTACGTTCTCATTATGCCTTGGTGGTGAGACTTTCAAGGGTTCTCCTCCCTTGCTACTTTTTGAAATACCTAATCATTGCATAACTTTTGACATGAAATCCCTCTCTAAGAGAGATAAGTAGAAAGTTTAGTGTATGATTTTCTCACTATCTTCCTTGCACATACACAAAAGATGTATGTATACATTCATTTACAAAGTGGATCAAGTGGCTTTGTATTCATGTAATGTGAGACTAAAGAAGGTTGAATAGATGCATAATGTTTGTGAGCTTCTTTGGTTGTGTCAAAGTTGATGTGGTTCAAGTCTTTGAATCAAGGGCATACGTAGGCACACATAAAGGTGTCAATCTAGAGAATTGAATGTGAAGAAGTATCAATACATTGTAGTATTTCAACGGGTATACATGCAGAATATATATGTGGTTTTCATTGTATGGTTTTGGTGTGTTTTTTGGATGGATATAGGAGTAGATGCATTGTGGGAAAGTTTGAATGTATTCATTGACTTAGAGTTGCATGTATTGGTACACAAACAACAATTGCATATTTCATGTCAATTCAATTTTATCGCATGGTGCTTATGTTTGAGAGATTCTAGCTCTTAGTGTCTCTTAGCATTGACTTAAACACATCGGCATCATGAATGATGCCACTTTTTATTAGTCTCCTTTGTAATTCTACCACAAGTTGGAAAGGCTTTATTTCTATTCATATACCTTGGGTAAGATTATCGTTTTAACTATTTGAGGTGGCATGTAGACGAAGAAAGACACCCACAAAGTGCACATAGAAATGCTTTTTGTCCCATCTACCATGTGAGCATGGAGTGGGGCCAATAGCCCTAGTTAACATGGCACAAAATGGCATTTCCCTTTTCACAATACTCATAATTATAATATAATGTATGACTAATAATGTTAATCATTATAACTATACTATAATATACTATTATTGCCATTAATTATACTTATCATTAACTATAATGTCATTAGTAATATATATATCACACACACACATTACTTGTTGCCCACTTCCTCAAGAGAAGGTGGGAGAATTAGCTTCATTGAACTCCATGGCATACAAAAGTAATGAGCCAAATCAACTACCTTTCATCTCTATTGGACATTCTACCCAGTTAATTTGTAGATGATCCATATCATCATCATCTATGCTATGTTCCCCTACCCTCGAGATTGTTGCCCAAATGCTAGCATTGTAAGTCAAAACTTGGAGGATCACAAATGAAAGCTTTTCATAATCACAAGGAAAAGTGAGGCTCAAGGTCAAAGATCACGTTGAAAGATCATGTCCACATGATGAGAAAGGAGTATGCCACATGTGCATGATGCCATAATCGTTAGGAGGCCTAAGCTTGTACCTACATACATAATTCCCACCAAGGCTAGCTACTACAATAAATCCAAAAAAAAATCATCATGCGCATATGTCCATCAAGATCCACTATAGCATTGTGCCTTGCTAAGCTGGGTAATTATGTAGCTTATGCATTTTCATACTATCATATAGAAGCTACACTACATCAAATTAGCTGATCTTTCGGAAATCTATTATTCATAATCTTCCATGACCACAAGTGGAGGTATATGAATGGTAGAGGGGATTGTTGTTGTTCAACCAAGATTATGATCGCAATGAGTGGTAGCATTTAAGATGGTTGATAGAAATGTTACGATGTTCATTCAAGAGCAGAAGTTACATTGCTATGAGAGAGAGAGAGAGAGAGAGAGAGAGAGAGAGAGAGAGAGAGAGAGAGAGAGAGAGAGAGAGAGAGAGAGAGAGAGAGAGAGAGAGAGAGAGAGAGAGAGCAAATGAAGGAGAGGAGGGTGTGGAGTTTTTAAAAAAAAACCCTTGCACTCCTAGAGAGAGAGAGAGAGAGCAAATGAAGGAGAGAAGGAGGGAGATGGGGAGTTTTTCAGAAACCCCTTTACACTCCCGCAACCATAGGAGAGAGAGAAAAGAAAGAAAGAGAGAGAGAGAGAGAGAGAGAGAGAGAGAGAGAGAGAGAGAGAGAGAGAGAGCAAATGAAGGAGAGGAGGGATAACTTTTCTTTTTTGTAACACATGGCACAAGTCGCCGCCCTTTCTCTCTCTCTTTGTGGTGATGCCACATGGCTCAGCTCCAAAACCTTTCTTAATAACAGTAGTAGATGACAAATGCTCATTTTTTGTGATCACACCTTTTAGAGCCTATTAGGGTTTAAGCTCCCCCTATAAAATGTCCTAACAAATGCACAATATTGCCATCAAGAAATTAAACATGTCTACTAGGTACTACTCTTTGTATGTTTCTAGGATATGCATTCTCAAACGCGAAATGTTGGAAGAAAGGGCAATATATTATGAGATGTCAAGTACACACTCATAGGTAGACATGATAATATTGTACGTTCAAAAAAAAATTCAAACATGCACACAAAAATATTTTATATAAATGTGATATAATTAAAGTTCTCGAGAGGGTCTGGATTCCCACTCATTCAAACCCATTGAATGTCATGCTCTAGAGAGTGATATTTGATAAGTTATTATTCAAATGTGTGTCCGATGTTATAAAAAGGAGGACATCCCACACCTCTTTTGGAGGTGCCCCCAGTGGATCATGGCTAATATGGGCTATCATACACACCTGATCAAGAGGGCTTTGGGTAGTGAAGGGTAAATGATGTGTATACAAGATAGCAACGAGAGCTTTAAGCATTCACAATTTTTGAATATAGGGTATAAAGAAAATGAGGATTTTCAAAAAGAAAATGAAATGAGTATAAACAATAAGAAAAAATAACCCATTTATAGCCAAATAATACATAAAGGGGATGAGAGATAGAATTGGCACATATCCTAGTGGATTTTATTAACTTGGAATTGTTCAATTGCTTTAACAAGGAGTGCACCTCATCCATTCAAAAAGCATGCATGCCCTTATAAGTGACACTAGAAAACACAAAAATGAACCTTGAATAGATAACTACATATTTGCAATGCATGAATGCTTAATCAAGGCTATATATATAATAAAGTTTCCTTGTTCCTACAAACAAGACTCCTTTATTTTGGCCTTTTGTGAAACCCAAACCAAGTAAAGTTTGCTCCAATTTGACATGAGTAACCATTTACTTGCATTACGAAATCTCTTTTTTCCAAGCACCTTGAAATATGCTATATAGCCATGCAACTCATTCTCTAGTGGCATTGTTTCTTCCTTTTCAAGAACCCAAAATAGGTAACATTTCTCCAATTTGAGATGAGTGACCACTTACTAACACCATGAAATCTATTTTTTAAACACAAAATGATATGACTACATTCTAATGAATAAATATCCTTGATTACAAAGTAGATAGGCTAATGCAAGAGGCTTGTCATCTTGAGCATACCTTGTTCACTTAATTTATCCACCATACTAGAGAAACTCCAATACCAATTTACCTTGCTTAGGATTTGGTACCACCCTAATCCTGCACCCCTTTTTATGATTATCCAAGTTGTTACATCTCATATGGAGCCCCATATGGAGCAAAGAGTAAAAAGTCTAATTACTCGAAAGACTTGCTCCCTTATCCCATTTGATGCTCTGGAGGTGCCAAAAATGCATCCCAACTTAGAACTATTATTGCCACACTACATGCCAAGTTTGCTTAAAATCTAGCTCCAAGTATCCATAGTTAGATTGGTTCTTCATATGTAGACCCTTTATATCACATGCGTTCAATGCTTATTTAAAAATACATTTATGTGTGAATTTTTCCTAAATAAAACACCAATTTCTATTCAATTTGTAGATAACCTCTGTATATGGCACCCTTTTGTATGTTGAACATGTGCTAAGATGGTATTTTAAATATCCCTTATGTTGAACCCACATGATACATTTACATATTTATGAGTGATCCTTTGAGAGTCGGATAGCCATCCTAGAAAGCATGCGTCAAAGTTTCTTTTTTCCTACATGCATGGATCCTTGTTGATAGACCTCTTCTTTCTAGCTTCACATCTGTAAATGGTGCCCCTATAATTACATACCAACGAGTGACTCTTTCTTTGAATGGTAACTTAAGAGACCAACTTTTTCTCATGATTCTTTCAAACTCTCTTCCCCATACTTTTTAGCAACAACCATTGTGCTTTTGTCACATTTTTGTTAGTTTTTGGTCATTTTTAACATTGTTCACTTAAGATTATGGATATGCCTTAAGCCAAATAGACTTGAAATTGTCTTTTGTCTCTTGTTTTTATCCATTTGACTCTTCTTTATTGTTGATTTGAAAGCACAAGTATTGAATGATATCAAATAATCTAGACTTTTTCTTCCATTCACCAATACTTTCAACTATTGATTTTAAGATTTGAGACTCTTGCCTTTCATAAAATCTCTTAACAGAAACACCCATCCCTCCCTATTTACACAAGAATTGCTCATAAAGACATGCTATCATAATGGTTGATGTGCACTATTGGACAAAACAATAGGATTACCCCATTTTAGCTACAATTCATTATGGCATGTTAACACGATGGTTAATATCCACATTTGGTTGGAGCGATTGAACTAGTCCATGTTGCCTAAAGTTCACCAAGACATGAGTAGTTATTTTGTGGTGATATGCTATTCTATTGGTTGACTGTGCACTCTTGGTTGACACAATGAAATTATTGTATACTAATTAAGGCCAATACCACACATGTCAAAACTATTTTCTCTCCTCCTTTATAAAAAATTTCAAGATTAAGTTTTTCCTCTTCCTCCTCTCTTCTTTGTTAGGATTGACTATATAAATGCATCAAGTCATCAATGTTTAAGTTTTAAAATATCATTGCAATTTGATGGTTGAATTTGGCCATGCAAGCTCTCTCACACACACACACACACACACACACACACACACACACACACACCCCATGGCAATGAATGCTCAAGCACACTCTCATAGCAAATTGTTTTAGTCATCATTCTCGCTTTTACTTAGTTTCTATTTCAACAAGTGAACATGTTGTGTATGATCTGTGGCAACAAGAGGCATACCACGATTCCCTTCCTCTAGTGTTAATGCATGTAGGGTATATAGAGTATCAACCTCTTTTTGTACTAATACTAATGAAGTTTTTCCTGACACTAATCACAAGGAAGTGACTACCTCTACTTCATCTAGTAAGATGTAGGTTAAATTATTTTTTGGAAGCTGTCAAAGTATATAGACATGTTAATCAGTAGGAGTAACACTAATACCCAAATGTGCCACATTAGGGCCTCCTTGTAAGCCTAAGTGGTTGTATCATACTCTACCTCAATAGTAGACAAGGCCATTAATTTTTGCACCCTAGACATCCAAGAACTAGTATCTCTAGCAAAAGTGAAGACATGCCCAGAGGTGGACTTCCTACTATTTGCATGTCTTGCATAGTCGAGTCAGTGTAACCATGACTGTAGTATTGTGACCACCATAGGAAATGCTCATATCTACAATTCCTTTTAGGTACCTCATGATACCCTTCATGGTGTCCTAACGTCATCATCCAGGTGTAGCCATATAGCATACTACAACTCCCACTACAAATGTTATACTAGGGTGAGTGGCTATCATGGTATACATCAAACTGCCCACTACAAATACATAAGGGATCTTGGCCATCTTGGACAATTTTCCTAACTGACCTTCACATGGAAAGGTATAGGACAACAAACAGGCTTAGCATCCTACATATGGAAGAGCGACCAAGAAAGATGCATTCCAATGATTTAGGATCCAAACTATTATGTTTGTCCTTGGGAACATGGCAAAAAGCCTCACTTTCAAGGACAAGCAAATAAGCATATGATTGAGGTTTTCCAGGTCATACCTCCTCTACAGCCTAATAACTAATAGCAGTGCATGGGGATCTATTTATCAAGTGTACAACAGTAGTAACTACCTTAGTCCAAATTTTATATGGTAAGCCTACCAAGCTAAGCATACTACTGACTCTCTCCTAAATCCTCCTATTCGTGTGCTTTGCAATACCATTCTGGGATGGAGTGCAAGGGGTGATCAACCGAAGCTTGATATCCTACTCATTGCAAAACTACTCAAATGCTTTAGAGACATATTCACTCCCATTATCTGACCTTGGGCATTTCATCCATACCTAGACTAGTTCTCAATAAGAGTAAGACAATATTAAAAGGTAGCCAACACATTCAATTTTGCTTTATGGGATATGGGCATATCTTATGCAAATAATCATTAATGAAAGTCACAAAAAATTTCATGCCAACTAGTGACTAACAAGGCATGGGACCATATACATTGGAATGAATAAGAGCCATAGGCGTACCCATGTGTGTAATGCTTTAGTAGCTTCTTATAACAATTGCATGTCTACCTGTCATAACGACAATGATCACATGAATCAAAATATTGTAATCAAGGTGCGAAGGATAGTACAAACAGGAAAATATTTTCAACAAGGGCATATGTCCAAGGCAACAATGCCATAAAGATACATGTGGTACATCAACCATTGCCAAAACATGGTCAATAGACCTGGATACAAGCAAGGGATAGAGGTTTCCAGTATTGGCACCTCAAGCAAAGACAAGATTCCCACATGTAAGCTTCCACGTGGAATCGCCAAAAGATATATGATATCTTGTATCATCCAACTATCTAGCAGAGAGTAGGCTTTTTGTCAAAGCTGAAACATAGAAGGAAGCCCCTAAATCGAGCAACCAATAGTGAGAAAAAGTAGATTGGGTATCAACCAACTAGCTAATATCAAGAGACAAAGGTGCCAGGATGTAATCATCATCAGACTCATGCTCCAAGGATTTGATCTCCAGAATTTTCGTGCTGCACTTACTAGGAATAATGCTACAATTATCACACTTATCCTACACTTTGGCCTTGTATTTATCATTGCGTATCTTATGGCTAACATGACCCTACTTCCCACAATAATGACATGTAAGAGGGGACTTACAACCATGGATCTCTACCATGGACATCATTACTGCTCTTATCATCATGTTTGCCCCCTAACAACAATCAATACATGAGAAGTGCAAGTTGCATCTACATTCTTTCTATTTGTATCCTCTGTAATTAAAGCATCCTCAACATCCTAGATTTTCAAACTATCCTTAGTATATAGTACACATGGCAATATGGAAAGTGTCCCATGACCTAGAAAGTGTCATAGGGAAAAACAAGGGAGGAAGATTATCCTTAAACTCGATGCCCTGCAAAGTCAACTGGCTTAAAGTAGAATGAAATTCATTCAAATGCACAAACACACTAGTCCTTTTATGCAAAGGTCCATGAGCTATTTCAACTGATACATATGTGAAGCAAGACTTTGCTTGTCATAAAGATTGCATATCTTTTCTATAACTACCATGCATTATCCTCATGTGCCACAATATTGAAATAAACATATTTTGATAATGACAATATAAGAGCAGATTTACATAGCTCATGCAACTCATCCTAAAATATCTCATGATCAATGCCTTCGGGCTTTACACTCTTGGTTTTCAAAGGCCTAACCTACTTATTTTAAAACTATTACTTACCATATTTACATCTTTTAATAAGTGAAATTTGTGCCATCAAGATTTTCAATATTAAAAATAGTAGTATTATTTGAAGAACCAACTATAAGTAAAGTATGCTAATGTAAAATCCAAGCAATGGGTTGCTATAAATGATAGCAAATCAACCCACTAAACTCAGCGATGTCTACTCTCCCAAAGAATACTAAAAACTGTAATCATAATAATGCTGAAATAAAGATAGTAGTATATGCCAATCTAAAAAGCCAAGAAAGCAAGCTTCCACTACTAGGGATATCCATGTAGCAACCATGATACAAATAATGTAAGTAGCTATGACTAAGCATAGACCAGTGGTACTAAAGAATGTCACAAACTCAAATTGTCAGTGAGCCATACATCCCATAAGAATATACATAGCTGAAAAACTACTGATGGAGGTAGGTGCCTGTGTCCAAAACATATAGAATCAAATCAGCCCATAAGCAGAAGTAACTGCATCCAATGGCATACAAGAGAGCATATGCATAAACCAAGAGTCCCACTGTCTCAAAGAACTAAGCTCAACTACATAAAGAATCCAAAACTCTAATGCCAATAGGAAGTCGTTCCCACTGAAGCAAATTCAAATGCCAAATAAGAAACATAAGCTCAAGATGACCATCCAGAATCCAAGATACATCCAAGAGCATGAAACCTAACAAAGTCTTTAAACCTATAATGTCAATGACCAAAGCAATTGAAGCATAAAGCTAAAGCTCCAGAGATCCAATGTAGTTCAAATTCAAGTGGTAAAGCTACCCATAATCATATCTAGATCTAAGTATCAATGCTAGACATCAACACATGTAAGTGGCATACTTGAATAACATCAGGCCTCATATAGGCATAAAATTAATGCTAATAACTTGCTTCCCAAACTATTATCACAATAATGAAGTCCTAAAACCTAAGTTAATTAAGCTCTAACTGATCCAAGTATCATTCCAAAGCATTATCATAGCATTCAAGCACTAAAATAGTATCACCAAGGTATTAAACATGCATAATGGAGCTCATTATTTGCTATCCAAACTAGAATCATTCTACTTTGTATGAAATAGAGAACTAAAAACTACATAGAATCAACTCTATGATGCTTAGATCTGTAGCTCTTGCCGTGCTCTTTGTTTCTAGCTATAGAACATCTAAATTTGATGTCATATGCAAAAGCTATGGCCAAAATACAAAAGTGCTATCATGTTGCCATAATTTTCCATGACTTCTGAAGCACACTCTATATCCACTCAAAATAGATAGAATGACTACTCAGCTCAATAAGCACCCAACAAGGCTCCAATTAAGCCCTGGAAGCTCCTCAACAAGTTGATAGAATAAAAGACTCAACGCATACCTCAAGAGGAAGAAACAATGATTGCCATGAAACCTTGAGTTGAAACTTTGAATTTGAGCTGAACCAAAGCATAAGGAAACTCCTCGAATGGTTGGATCTGACCAATTGAAAGGTAGAGCCTGAGTGAAAGCACACAAGTAGAAGCAAGAGCAAAGCAAGAGCTATGGCGAATAGAGCAAGAGAGTAAGAAATACATTATCTTCATAGTAGTTAATAAAAGCTACATTGCAAAAGAAATTTGCATTCCATGCACATTTAGGAGGCCTCCTTAATGGATAGGATGAAGAAACATAAGGGGAGCTATATGATGATCACCCCATGGTATTCAGGGATGTATATGCTAAAGACTCAAACTAAGGCCAATTTTGAATGAAAAAGGATTCAAGTGGATCATACTTTCAAAAATTGTGAAGGAAAGAACCAATCAACTTTTGAGAGTAGAGACATGCAAGGTGAACTCAAAGTATTGAAGCAATGAAAATGTATTAAGGGTGTATGGATTGCACATGAAATTGTGCCAAAACAACTCAAAGCATCACTAGGTGGAATGACCAAGATGAAGGCACTTAGGAACTTTAATGACATTGTACATCTTGCATATTGGTGTATTTCAGGAGACATTCAGAGCTACATGTATTCACAATAACCAACCCTACAAAAATACTGAACAAGGAGATGCAGTAGTGAAAAGACTTAACTGATGATTCATAAATGTGGAAAATTCCATTAGTATCATCTATAGATTGCTCTAGGAACATCTTCTTATTAGAGTGTGGAAGGACATCCCTTTAAGGTTATCATTTTCTACCTCACTTCAGACTAGATTCCCTAACTCATTGAGTAGTATTGAAAATAATATTTTATTAATTTCTAAGACATTGATGAGGGAAGATTTCATTTCGACGATGCCGAATCTAGTAGCTTTCAGCAATTTGCATGCTTCCTCAAAGTTTGTGCATCCCCTTTGAGCAATCATAAGGTTGTCAACAAATCCTTGACCTACAATTTGCTTCTATTTATATTCCACAACTTCAAGTTTGTATAGAAATACTATGCCCCTTCGACTACACAATTTGTATTCTTGAACAAGGACTACATCAAAATCATATTGAACATCCATTGCCAAAATAATGCATTTTTTATGCTCTTGTTAATTCCCTCAAATAAATTGATTGTGCATTGGTGTCTCCATCATTAAAGTTTTGTAGCTTTTGAGGCCTTTGTCTCCACACTCCATAATATTTCACTCATTGGACTAATTGTAGGTTGCCACATCATTTTCTTTCTCTCATATTTCAGCATTAAATTTTGCTACAAACCATCCTTGGCTCCAAGCCCCCACCATTCTCTTGTTCCCAATCCTATAGGCCATCAAAATCTTAGTATCCATGTTGGAATATTTGAGGTCCAATTACTCAATAGGAATTTGGTTGAGTTGGGTGAAGGCATTTTTCCTCCCTCTATTATACTTAGAGATGCCGCTTTGCTCTAGAATCTATAAAATTGGGGGGATTAACCAAGTTGTTCTTTGACACAAGGTTTGTTTACTTAACTTGAGGACTCTTCCCTTTGTTGTTTTTGACTAGCTACTATCCTCCATGATTATTAGGTTTCTGAAGGTCTACCTCTAGATGTTGACTACTAGCATCATCCATTCTAGAAGACTACATGCAAAGTTTCTCCATACACGCTTGAGACAAAGTTCACCCACATAGGGCACATCCACATTCAAATGTTCAAATTGGGCTTCTCTTGTGTTCCATAGATCAGATAGACAATTTTTGGATGGACTTGCCAAAGGAAAAATCCATAAGGGATTTTCAAGCCCTTTGGCAATGTCAAGAAGGTTCCATAGATAGGTAGGGAGATTTGGGTTCTCAACCTAAATTGAGCAACCTTTCCTAAGAGCATAACTACTTGTATCAATAGGTTGCTAACGCATAATAAATATAAGATGCAATCCCAAAAATATATATGTCGAACCAATATACATAAGATAGCTTCTATTTTGCCAAATATGACTTCAAAATAGTCTTTGCCACGTAGTGCATTTGGTCCACACCGCTATCATCATTGATAATAATGTTGAACCATGGTACTACATCGATTGACTTGGGAGATTTCTTATAGTTCACGCACACTTGGATTTTTCCATTTTTCTTCATGACAATCACGATAGGTGATAACCAGTCCGTGTGCTCGATCTCATATATGAATCCTGCCCTCATGAGTTTATCAATCTCCTCTTTTACTGCATGGGCGTGTTTGGGATTCATGGGGTAGGGTCGTTGCTTTGTTGGCACTTCATCAGGGACCATTGGGATATTATGAGTCACAACCCTAGGGTCGACCCCTTTAAGTTCTTCCAATGTCCAGGCAAATACATCAATATACTCTTGCAAGACTGCAACAAGTTTGGCCTCCTCATCCTTGGTCAAATCATCTGCAATGAATATAGGTCTTGGCTTTTCACCCTCCCCAGCCAAGTTGACTTCCTTGACTTTGGCGGGTCCTTCGATCGGTTCACTAGTTTGGCCCTGCCTCTTTGCACCTAGCAAAATCACTACTCTGTCACCCTTTTTAAATTTTGTAAACCGTTTGGGTAGATCCTGCGGTTTCTTTTGCCTCTCTGCTTTTGAGTCCTTCGCTCGCGTCCTGGCCTCCTCCTTTAATCTCCTGTGCCTTAGGTGGACTGGCAAGTCCCCTTTTGTACGTTTGACCTTAAAGGGTTGGGGTATCTTGAGATCACTCTTAGTGTTGACTTCCGACTCTGAGTTAAACTCGCATCCCTTGCTCGAGGAAGGAGTTTCCCCAGGGGGTCGTAGTTCAGTAGGTGCATCCGTCTTAAGCACTGGGATTACCCATGGTCGTGCTACTCCGGCTTGCTCGTAATCCACGGCTCCTATGTGTTCTAGCCAGGATCTATTGCACTCCATCCACATGACTCCTTTTTCACTCCAATTCGTCTTTTCTTTCCTGGGTCTCGAGTCTTCCTTGATTGCGGCTTTAGCAGCCTGCCAATATAGTTCTTTCTCATCCGAGAATGGTAGGTCAATGGTTGCCAAGACGTGCATCCAATCCCGCTCATCCTCAGGGCAGGGAATATATTTAGTGAGTGATCCATAGGGCTTGGTCGTTTGAGTATCGCCTTTCAGCATGGCTGAGATGGCATTTAGGTCAACGGGGGTCGTTTTCCAAGTGTCCATCTCTACCCTTACCGCTTCAGTTCTACTCCCTAGGAAGATCAAACCATTCCCCCAATCTTCAATGACTCGAGCATTTCTCATCCAAGGTCGGCCTAGCAGTATGTCGTAGTCGACTCCCTTCATGACAATGAGGTTCACGGAAAACTACACACCTGCAATCTTTACTGGCCAGTTCTTTAAGACTCCGAATGGCCTTACCTTCATTCCATTTGCTAACATGACATTGAACCTGGCAATCTCTATAGGAGGGTTTCCCCATGCCTCTAAAACTGCATGGCTCACTACGCTAACACCGGCACCTGTGTCTACAATTCCTTTCCGCGTCATATCTCCTAAGGCTAGAACAGGTAGGACTGCATGCATTTCAGTGCCTTCCCAGAAAGCATTGATGTGCAATGACTTAGGAGTTGAGTGTAGTGTTAGACTTGGGATTTGCGTAACTGCATCATGATCTTGCTGATCAGCACCCATAAGTCCTGTGTGTCCCTCCACCAAATCTTTTAACTCCTACCATAAAGAAGGATTTTGCCTAAGCAGGTCTTCTACACTCAGAGTTACTGGGGTGGAGAGCAAGGTTGCAAGGAGACTGTTGGGCTCTTGTCTTCCCCTAAGGCTAGCACTCCTGGGCCATGCATTCTGTCTGCCCTGGTAAGTCCCCCTTTGGCCTTGTTGCTGAGTTGCCCCCTGTGGCAAGGATACACTTTTAGTTTGTGATTTTGTGGGTAAGACTGGTGTGCTCACGCTGGAAAAATCGTCCATTGGATCTTCTAGTATGGGTTCAGCGTCCTTGAGGTGCTCCTGGGCATCCTTGACCCACTCCTTGACTTTGGCTATAGCTTCGAGTTGCCGTTTGGGATGGGGATATTCCCCTACCTTGGCACTCCCTAGCTCAGCTGTCTTTGGGACTGAGGTCTCTGCCTCTGCATCCGTGACTTTCTTTCCTATCACTAATGTTGTGGCTTCCTCAGTTTTAAGGGTTATCTTCGCGTTTGTTCTCTTTTTCCTTCTCCTTCGGTTTTCTTTCCTATTGAGGCTACGTCAAGGTTACTTGGTCCAGGCAAGGAGATACATGCCTGCCTTGTTTGAGCTCGCATCATAACCTGTAGTGGGATAGGTGTGTCCTCACTATCAAAGGTTTCCACTCCAAATAGCCCCAGAGGTACTGATGGTATGTTGGCAGAGCTAGCTGATGGTTTTCGCCTAGGACAATTAGGAAACAGGTGAGTGATCCCACATTTTGTGCATCGGAGATTCGCTTTGTCCTTGTTAGCCTGTTCCTTCTCTGGGCAACGTGATGAAATGTGGCCTGGATGGCCACAGGTCCAGCATCGGATCTTGGCTTGGCCCTCCAAAGCCTTTGCCTCTTCCTCTACCTAATGCCATCACCGGCACCGGCCGATAGTCCATCAGGACTGGGTTTCCCTCCTCGTCCTAGGATATGTATGGGTTGACATATGTCTCCTCTTTACTAGACTCTTCCACATAGTGAACTAGAGCATTGCTCGATGGGTGGGTTACAAAAGGCCCTGGTGGTCTTGGTATACCTATTGGGTTCATCTCCAGCCTAGGTATGGCAGGACTTGAGTCATTTGGTGCAGGGAGTGCCAATTGGGCTTTCCTCCCAAAGAAATTGGGTGGTCTATTACCTAAGTACGGAGAATTGTACTGCTGTGCGTATGGGAATCTCCTCGGCATCCTGCAATGCAATGCATCATGCCCGAATCTACCACAATTTGAGCATGGCCTAGATCTAGGATCTTGGCATTCAGCTGGGAGGTGATTGCCGCCACAGTATATACATTGTACATGTGATCGCGCGGGATTCCTTATCAGTTCCTGCAGTCGAGCAATCTCCATTCTCATCTTTGCCATCTCCTGGCCTTGGTCCATACTCTTTCCCTTTTCCTGCACACTAGCGGTTGCTTTTTCTCCCGAAATAGTTGATCTCTCTAGATCCCTCTGATTTGCACTTTCTCGGCTGGTAGTCCTTATGGTTCGTTCCCTAAGCTCATCATCTACACGTATTGCCTCTTCGATAACTCTAGCTAGCAAGTCTCGTTGCAAGGTAGAGTTACTGGCCAAAGCCTTGTAGAGCTCCTCACTTCGAATTCCATTCATGAATACTGTAGACACTACCCTCTCAGTAGGTCGTTCATTAGCAGGGATCCTTTTGAAGAGGCTACGCACATGAGTGACGTAGTCCCTGACGTCTTCCTTCTCCCTTTGACTGATATTCATCAACCGGACGATGAGGTTGTTAGAATACCCTGCCTCCGAGAATCTCTTGATGAAGAGGCCCTTAAGCCGAGCAAAGTTTGTACGTTCTGCATCATCGAGGCTAGAATACCAGATTCTCCCCTTATCGCCTAAGCATACTTGCTCGAATTGCTCCATGAAGTTGTATGGGTCACTGCTAGGCTCATACTTCGCTAGCTGTTTTGCTACGATAGGGATTCTAGCCTGCCCTTTAGCCCCTTGCGTGACTCCCAATCCCGAGAGTAGTGCAGTGGCTAGGGCTGTAGCACTCTGCTTAACGGACGCATTGTCCATGAGTCGCTTGGCTATAAGTTCACTCAATGTCATGTTAGCCTCTGCTGCCCGTTCCCTCTCTTCATTCGGTCCAGATTTGGCTGCCCCAGCTAGGTCTAGCACCCTTCTAGCCTCGTACATATCTACGTCTTGCTGTAGCTTTCTAGCCCTTTGCTTGTGGTTGTAGGCAATTATGCCTTCTAGCGCTCTCTTGATTGCTCTTCTCTCTTCTTCGAGGCTTGCTACCACTTCTTCTAAAGGTCTACCCTGGATCACGGTCCTAGTAAGTAAATCGTAGTCATGGACTAGTTTCTGTACTGAGACTGGGAATTCTCCTAGGTCTAGCCGGTCCTCTCCTCAGTCGCCTCTTGATCTTGACATTGTTTCTTCCTCCAATTCCACAAGGCCGTCGATCAGTTTGAGTAGTTCTAGTAGCGCCCGATCCTTTATGTTGTCGTCTTCTGGATCCTCACGTCCACTTAACGTCCTCCTGGGTCCTAACCCTGTTTGTATGCTAAGTCTTGGGGTTCACTCCTATTGGTGGGTTCCTTGAATGATTATGTTCGAGCGTATTCCTTGTTATTACAACCAATCCTCAAATTATGTACACTTAGTGTGGTGTCTGTGAGTTTGGTGCGAAATCAGGCTTTCTGCTCTTTCAGTATACAAGCAATGTGGCTTACTGTGTGTGTGGGATTACGGCACTCAAGTGCGATGTCAATGCTACCTTCAGCTCTTGGCCACTGGGTATGAGGTCAGCACACGGCTGCCTAGTTAAAATCTGGGTCTCTGCTACGTCTCTCATGTATATGGGGGTGTGATGTCTGGTCTGCTGTTGCGACTAGGCTGCGACAACACACTCTGCTAGGTTTCCTAGCCACACGACCAAGTTTTCTATGATTTTCTCGCACCTACAGGGTCGCACTAGTGTCGGCAATGCGGGCCTGGGCTTAAATTATTAAAATAATGTCAAAAATGCATTCGGCCAAAATTGGCCCGAATGGCAAGGTCCGAATCCCAGAATCGGTGTCCGAACCGTCGAAGTCCGAATGTCTCATTCGGTCGGGCCAAAGGCCGGGCCGAAGGCCGCCGAATGGTTGAGTCCGAAGGCCGAAGCCCGAATGGCCGAGTCCGAGGGCCGAAGCCCGAATGGCCGGGTTCGAACGGGCCAATTTTGTTGAGATGACAAGCTCAATACATGCGGACATTGATGATGGACCGCCTGGTTAGATGGATCCACACGTCTACACTTAGCACGTTGGTGGTCATTATGACTCTCACATGACCACTGACTCATTACTTATTATATTCAGGTTGTTACACCTATTTACAGCTGGCATAGTTATAGTGCCAGTCAACTAGTGTAGTCGGTTATGCATTGTTTGACTTAGTAGACCACTTTCCTTTATGTTGTATATTATCTATACTTTGTGTATATTGTAAAAGAGTGTGGAAGAAGAAGAACAAACCAGCAAGAAAACGTTTTGGCCTCCATCTCTTTTCTTGTCTCTTGAGTGAGCTTCTCCTTGTGCATTCTGTGTGTATTCGGCGCAGCATCTTGAGGAAGTCCCCCCACCACGTGATTCTTGACATGGTATCAGAGCCACGCCACTGAGAGAGGCTGATTTCGAAGGCTGAAGTGAAGGAGAAGAAGTAAGGTTCAAGCAAGCAAACCATGGGTAAGAAGCTCTCCCATCCTTCCACTCTTTCTCTTGGATAGTGCCTGTGGGGGCACCGAAAGCAGGGCAGAGCAAAAATCTCAGATTGCAGTGAGATTTGGTGTGCGCAAAGAGTACTGTGTATTCTGCATAAATGCCCTTTAGGCTTTTACACAGTTATTTTGGGCATCTGAGGCTGTTTCAGGCCCCATTTTAGAGCCACAAGGTTGCGGACATCAGTTTCAGGGTACACTGTGAGTTCAACTATTTTGACCAAAAGTGGGTGCGCAAGTTACAGATTACGAATCTGTAATTCATGAGGTGTTTACAGGAAGCAAACATAAGGTTTATCTGCAAACAGGTTGCAGATTGTATGTATTATTGAGCAGATAGTGAAAAAGGTTGTTTAGTGTATTGCTGTGCACTACATGTCAAGGATTGCAGAAGATTTGCTTGCTGTTTGGTATTAATTTTGTGATAATGGCAGAGAACAATGGAAGCCCCATCATTGAGAAGCTCAACAAGAATAACTATCCTTCATGGAAGTTCCGTGTCACGAACTTCCTTATTGGAAAAGGCCTCTACGAGTTTGTTTCAGGTGAAGAAAAGGAGTCGGAGGTGAGTGATCCTCCAACTGCAGAGACGAGACAAAGGCACGGAAGGAATGGAATGCAAAAGACAAGAAGGTCATGTATTGGCTGTCTGCAGTAATTGATAATAATATGCTAGGATATATTAGAAATGCAGAGAATTCATATGCAGCTTGGACCATACTTGAAAGTATGTTTTTCGTAAATACAAAGGCACGAAAGATTCAACTCAAGCAAGAGTTGAATACATTAAAGAAATGGAAGATGCCAATCAATGAGTATGCACTGAAGGTAAGGAGCATTGCAGATGCATTGGCAGTGATTGATGCAATGCCCAATGATGATGATTCGATGTCGTCTACCTTGGGTGGACTTAACAATGAAAAGGCTTGGAAGTCTTTTGTAACTTCCGTATATGTCAGAAAGCCATTTCCAGATTTCGATGAGTTGGTCTCCCTTATGATTACTGAAGAGATCAACATGCAGAGTGAGACATCTGAAAGAAGTGGTGAACAAGAACAAGCTTTCTACTCCAGTTCAGGAAGGGGACATGGTAGGTTCTCTTCAAGAGGCCATGGTACAGGACATGGTAGTGACAACCAGCAAAATAGATTGAATCAGCAATTTGGCGATATGCAAGTTTTAGGAGGTCCTGGTAACTTTAGAGGCAGAGGGAGCTTTAGAGGAAGAGGTGGATGGCAGAACAGAGGCTCTAACAACTCTAGTATTGTGTATCACTACTGTGGCAAAACAGGTCATATTGCAGCCCAATGTTATGCTAAGAAAGATGATATTCGCAGTTGTAAGTTGCAGTAAGAAAACTATGCATCGTCTTCACAAGAGAATGAAGACAAAAATGAACATCTGTTTGTTATGCAGCATATGCTGAATGCTGTTACAGGAAAGGAAACACATGATGATGTTTGGTATATTGATTCAGGTGCATCCAATCATATGACCAGCCATGTAGATTGGTTTGAAGAGATGCACGATTTGCAAAATGCAGGTTATGTGCAGACGGGTGATAATTCATGCCACCCAATTTCACACATTGGAAAAGTTTCCTTGTCCTTGCATGATGGTAAGACAAAGAGTCTTTCAGATGTATTACATGTACCATCTATTACAAAGAACTTGGTGTCAGTCGGTCAAATGGTAGAGCAAGGGCTGCAAGTCAAATTTAATGCAAAGGGCTGCTTTGTAGAAGACTTCAATGACAAGTGCAGGTTGGTAGCAAAGGGAAGTAGAGTTGGACCTATGTTTACTCTGGATGCTGGAATTCCTACTATGAATGCTGCTATGTATACTAAAGGAAAAGCTGTTGTTGCAGATATTGAAATTTGGCACAAACGCATTGGATATGCAAATGTACAAAGGCTAAAATTAATGCAATCCAAAGGGTTGATTACAGGTTTGCCTACATTTAGAGTTGCAGAATTTCATAAGGTATGTGAAGCATGTCAGTTTGGTAAGTAGGCAAGACAACCCTTTTCACATGACAGAGATGTAAGCAGAAATATCCTTGATGTTGTGCATACAAACATTTGGGGTCCTACACAAAATGTATCTCTTGGAGGCAGTTCATACTTTGTCACATTCATTGATGATTGTTCTAGAAAGCTGTGGGTATATTTTATGAAGGAAAAGAGTGAAGCGTTTGAGCACTTTAGAACTTTCAAGGCTACAGTTGAAAGAGAAACAAGCTTGAAAGTAAAGTGCTTGAGGTCAGATGGAGGGGGAGAGTACCTCTCAAATGAGTTCAATGATTTTCTAAGGTCTCATGTGATAAAGAAATAGTTCACATGTAGGTATACCCCACAGCAAAATGGGATTGCAAAAAGGAAAAACAGGCATATTGCAGAAGTTGCACGTGTCTTGATGGCTGAAAAGAATATGCCTAAGCATTTTTGGTCTGAGGCCGTTCATACTGCTGTTTATATTGTGAGCAGAATTCCCACAGTTGTAGTTCATGGTATGACCCCCGAAGAATGTTTTACAGGTAAGAAGCCTGATGTCTCACACTTGAAAGTGTTTGGCTGCATTACGTATGTTCATGTGCCAGATGAGTTGCGGAACAAACTAGATCCAAAGGCTGAAAAGTGTGTCTTTATTGGATACTCTTTAGAGCAGAAAGGGTATCGCTGTTATAACCCTATCACATGTAAGTTCAAAGTGAGCAGGGATGTCATCTTTGATGAAATGAGTAGTTGGTATGCATCTAGTGGTGATGCATTGGATGATGATGATGATGCTCATGTGCAGACTAAAAACCAAGAATTACGAACTCTTAGTGGACCAGAGACGTCATCTGGTAGTCCTTGGTTTGGGAGACTAAGGAGTACCTCTACATCTTCAGGTGCATCTAGTAGCACTACAAGTAAAGACAAAGGAAAGAATAAAGTGTCAGATGGCATTGATGTAGTTCTTGATGGAGACTCCAGTGGCTCAGAGAGCTTGGATGATGAGCTTGGTATTCATTCTGTCAGGACACCAGGTGTACAGAAAGCTCATAGTAATATAAAGGCTCCATTGAGTGATCCGGTGGTACGCAGATCTAGCAGGGTCAAATACCTTGTTAAAAGATTTGGTTTTGAAGGTTATGCAGCTCACCATTATGCTTATATGGTGAAACTAGTTGAGGATGTTGAGGCCACATGTTTTGAGGAGGCTGTTGGTCATGCTCATTGGGATGCAGCAATGGATGAGGAGATGGCTGCATTAGAGGCCAATAATACTTGGGATCTAGTATTATTGCTGAAGGGCAAGAAAGCTATTGAATGTAAGTGGGTTTATAAGATTAAGCACAATGCAGATGGTTCTATTAGTAGGTACAAAGCTAGGCTGGTTGCAAAAGGCTATGCCCAGACATATGGCATAGATTATGAAGAAATCTTCAGTCCAGTTGCTAGGATGGCAACTGTCAGATGTGTGATTGCTTTGGCAGCAGCCAAAGGTTGGACGTTGCAGCAAATTGATGTGAAGAATGCCTTATTGCATGGTGATTTGCAGGAAGAAGTATATATGGATCAGCCAGCAGGTTATGAAGATTTAGAGCATCCCACATATGTGTGCAGGTTGAAGAAGGCACTCTATGGGCTCAAGCAAGCACCTAGAGCATGGTCTGACAAGATCAGAGAGTATCTTGTCAATATTGGCTTTTATGTTTCTAATACTGATCACTCACTTTATGCGAGAAAGGGAGATGCAAGTTTGGCCATCATAGTCATCTATGTGGATGACTTGATTATTACAGGTGATAGTGATAGTGGGATTGCTGAAGTCAAGGATTTTTTGAAGAAGAAGTTTGAGATGAAGGATTTAGGTGAGCTAAGGTACTTCCTTGGCATTGAGGTGATCAGATGTGATGATGGTATATGGCTGTCCCAAAGACAGTATGGCTTGGATATGTTGTCCAAGTATGGTATGATAGCATGCAAACCACTTTCAGCCCCATTGGAGCAGAATGTAAAGTTGAGTGCTGATGTTGGGGATGAGATAGAAGACCCTACTATGTTCAGGAGGATAGTAGGGAGTTTGATCTACATGACCATTACAAGGCCAGACTTGAGCTACGCTGTTGGTCTTGTGAGTCAGTTTATGCAAGTACCTAGAAAGCCACATTTGGATGCAGTCAAATGCATATTGAGATATGTTAAGTCCACATTACATTATGGACTTCTCTATGAGGTAGGTACAGATGTACAGGTGTTTGGATACACAAATGCAGATTGGGCTGGTAGTATGTCTGATAGAAGATCTACTGGGGGATACATGTTCTCTCTTGGTAGTGCAGCAGTTACTTGGAGCAGCAAAAAGCAATCTACAGTTGCTTTGTCAAGTACAGAGGCTGAGTATAGAGGTGCTGCTGTTGCAGTATGTGAGGTAGTATGGCTACAAAAGTTATTGGCTAATTTGGATGTGCAGGTGGAAGGTCCAGTTGTCATTTATTGTGACAACATGAGCAGTATACAGTTGGCTAGGAACCCTGTGTTCCATGCTAGGACAAAACATATTGAGGTACACTACCACTTTGTGAGAGAGAAGGTACTAGTAGGTGAGATTGACTTGGTGTATATCAGCACACAGGATCAGATAGCTGACATCTTCACGAAGGCATTGGGTATAGAGAAGCTTCAAAAGTTTCAAAGCTTACTTGGAGTTGCAGAGATGCAGTTGAGCTTGAGGGGGAGTGTTGAGATGACAAGCTCGAGTGTTGAGATGACAAGCTCAACACATGCGGACATTGATGATGGACCGCTTGGTTAGATGGGTCCACACGTCTACACTTAGCATGTCGGTGGTCATTATGACTCTCACATGGCCACTGACTCATTACTTATTATATTCAGGTTGTTACACCTATTTACAGCTGGCATAGTTATAGCGCCAGTCGACTAATGTAGTCGGTTATGGATTGTTTGACTTAGTAGGCCACTTTCCTTTATGTTGTATCTTATCTATACTTTGTGTATATTGTAAAAGAGTGTGAAAGAATAAGAACAAACTAGCAAGAAAACGTTTTGGCCTCCATCTCTCTTCTTGTCTCTTGAGTGAGCTTCTCCTTGTGCATTCTGTATGTGTTCGGCGAGTATCTTGAGCAAGTCCTGCCACCACGCGATTCTTGACAAATTCGGCCGTCCAAATACCAAATGGTCGAATCTCGAATTCGGAGGGGCCGAACCGCCGAAGCCCGAATGATAAAATCCGAATGGCTAGATGGCCCCAAGGACAAACTCCGAAGCCCGTAGCCCAAACGGCACATGGCCGAATGCCCGAAGGCCGAACGCCGAACCCTAGGTTCAGGGCCGCCAATTGCCCGATTCTGGGGTTCGGACGTCCGAATGCGTCGGGGTCGGTGCACTTCCGACAATGAAAATGGTGACGAATCTAGTGTTATATTGATGATTAGCTATTCTAGGCTGTTAAATACACACAATGGCATGCCGGGGAAGAGATTTGTATACCTGTAGCACCGCTGAAGTGTGATCGAAGGGCATCCGCTCCTCTCCTGTGCTTGTAGCTCTCTCACTCTCTCTTGCTCTCTCTCAACTAAGTCAAAATGCAAATGAGCTCTTCTCCCCTTACCCCAGCCTTACATAGCATTGCCCAACCACTCTCTAACCTTAGAGCCTTTCCCCGTTGCAATTTCCCGCTTAAAAAACACGATTTTTGCCTTCTTTTTCTTATTGCAACTAGATTTACACACCCTACCATTTCAGTTTTGAATCTTAATCCTATCCTACCTAATGCTAACAAAAAATCGCAAAACCAAGCATGGGTTGTATTTACCTACTCAAGCACTCATCAAAAAGTCAAAATACTTACTTGTTCCAACGATTAAACCTCCTAAATCTCCTATCTATCTCAAGCACCATTTCGGGCAAAGGCCCTACTCCTATGCTCGATTTGATGCGCGCGGCGCTCAAGGCTCGATTCCGTCGGTCTCGGCAACGGAACCAAAATGAAGGGGAGCTACAAGCTCTACCCCGAGACCTACGGACAGCTTATTGATCAAGCGTTTCAAGTGGAATGGCTACCTCTCACATAGCCGACGCGCCATGCCTACCTTACGAGTGTAGTGAGCTTACCTTGATGCTCGATCAAGTACCCTCCTCTCTCTTGCACACTGGTAGATCCACGATCCTTGTGGCAAGCTCAAGCAACCTCAATCCCTCTCCCATGAGCTCCATCCTCCATAGCCACGCGCGAGACAAGGGAAGAGAAGAAGATGGAGAGAGGAGATGGAGAGCTTCTTCTCCATGATCCCTCACTCTCACACACTCACTCCCTCACCCTCTCACACTCCCTCACTCCCTTTCGCAAGCACAAGCAAGAAGGCAAGAAACAAGAGAAGAAGAAGAAGAAGCTTTAGCCACACACAAGAATGAGCTTCTCATTCACTTTTGAACTTTATATACATGCCCTCCCTTCTTTGGGCGGTCATCCCCTTTTTTACATGGCTGGCCATTAGCCTAAGCCCATTTCTCATTTCCCACCATTCTAATTTATCCTATTCCCAACTAATGCATAAAATTTGCACATGAGTGAGCTTGGCACTCTTTTACAAGGATTCGGGAGGGCTTCCACATTTAATGGTGCGCTTTTTACTCTTTTGCTTTCTCGGGGCGACACTGAGACTTTCTGGGGGTCATGCCCGAACATTTAAAAATTTCAGGGTTTGGGTATTGATCAAGGCACCTTTTCCTTCTTTTTTCCTGCACCTTTTTGCTATTTCCTTTTTTCCATTTTCTCGCTCCTCTGCTCCATTTTCCCGCTCCTTTGTGCTACGGTAAACATGGTAAACACCCTCCGACTATGAAAACACAGTCTCCTAGGGTTGATCCCTTTGCTGCCCAAACCTTCTTCACCCTTTTAGGCGATGAAAATGCAAAATCTACAATGGAAGGCCTCAAACGCAACCTTTCTCCCCTTCGAACAGCAATAACATGCAGTAAATTCACCGATTAGACTCCTTTTTCGCACGTCCATGCTCGCTTCAACCTTGATCTAATGTGTAGCCCTCTCACTCGCCCTCAAATCCTAGAAACGTAGCCTTGTATCGCATTGAAATCTCCTCTTCAGATAGGTTCAGCCCTTAGTCAGTCCATCTTCACCGCTCTAATACCATGTCAGAGTGCAGCGATGCGGAAGCGTAGGACAAAGACTAAGAGAGAGTAAACACAGAGAGAAGAGAGAGAGAGAGAGAGAAAAGGAGACAGTTTAAACGCAAAAAATCTGCAGTGTAGTATGCTATATAAGAGTGCAAAAATACACAAGGGGGCAAAGGAAATATTTGCATATGTCTTCAACTTGATGACCTCGATCTCCGTCAGCTCGAGCACAATCTGTCTCAGCCAACACATCTCAAGATCAGAATCTAAAATAATGAATGATGGAGTGTCCAAAAACCTGACTATAAATAGCCAAAAAATTAGGAATTCCCATCACCAGGTTGGCTGCATTTAATAAAGCGGACTGTAGGAAAACGATTGCACAGCCCTGCTGAGGTGGCATCCTGCCTGCTGCCATACGCTGGTGGACTATCCAGGAAATGACACTAGCTAACAACATCTTATCATTTTCATAAGCTTGATTTTTTGGAACTTGGAAAATTTGCACTTTCCATGCTCCCTTTCACTTTAGTTGCTATCTTATCATTTTCATAGGCTTGATTGTTTGGAACTTGGAAATTTTGCACTTTCCATGCTCCCTTTCAGTATAGTTTGCTATCATGCCTTTGAGAAGGCGGAGAATGCAATGGATCAACTCATTCATTAGGGTGTGAGTAGAAGTAGGTAGGCTAAACATATCAAATTCTAAAATGGGATAGCACCATATTGGTTGGCTCGACCATGTGTCCTTGGTTTGCTTTTTGAGGCAACTACTTCTAGTGCCTTGGAGGTGATAGGCTTTACAAAAGGCTTCTAGATTCTATGGGTTGACCCACTTTAGTGCTATGTTCTCTCTCGTCTTAATATAGCTACATAGTTTGTAGGGGGAGAGGCCTTGTGAACTTTGGTTTTCATATACCTTGAAATCAAAGGTCACAGTGATGTTTGATCAATGTCTGTTTTGGAGGAAGTCAAAGGAGAGAGAGAAGAAAATCAATCAATCTCAAAAAAGCAAGGAAAAAGGCGAGCAATATAGTAGAAGTTTTAATAGTTTACACTACCAAGAGGAGTGAAGCACAACAAACTTTTAATAGTTTGCACTACAAGGAGACTGCAAGGCATAAAATCACTACATAACAAATTCTCATATTCTAACAAAGAAAGTCAATAATTCTTAAATTAATGTGACTTTCACATAAAAACAATCTAGAAATCGTTTAAAGAAAATGTCTGGGAGCAACTCCTCTCTTTTCTAGCAAGTAAACAAAGGTAAGGAAGCAATTTACTTTTTTTTCCCAACTTGCAAGGAAGCACTTTATATCAATCAATAAGCAAAAAAGTGATGACAATTCCACTACTTTTATGAAAGATCATTGTATGCAAGGTAGTATGTCACTACCTATACTAGTAAGCTTCTCTTTCTTACATAATAAAAAGTAACTCTCATAGTCAATATCATATCCCATTATGCTTCAATGCATTCATCATCAACATGTGATGCTTTGATCGATCCTTGTCCACAACATTCACAACATATTCTAAACTTTGAGCCATCAATTTTTGCCATAGATCTTGCAAGACATGGAAGAATGCTATAAAAAAACACACAATAAGAACAATATAGAATGATTTGCTTTATATGCCGAATTTAAATACATGTAATGCATAAAGCCACAACAAATAAGTTAGGATACAAATGCTACACTTTTACATAACAAAACTAGAGTTCTCAAGACACATGATAAGGCTTTCTAATAAAAGTGATAGTAACAAAAGCACCTCCCAAGGTATCATAAGTGTGAATGCTCACTAGTCATCATAGGGATTACCCACAACTTGCACTTTGTAGCCTTCAAATTCTAGGTTCTCCTCAAGACTCTTTCATGCCCTCTTTGGACCTACTTCTTCTACAAAGAGGTTGAACCATAGCATCTACTATAGCCTCACAAATATCAACAAATGTGAAGCATGGATAATGGCATGCATGCATTAGAGGTGCAATGTCACATCCCATCTTTAAAACCAACCTTGATGGTGGACACAAAAGATCCAATACATAAAGTAAGAACATAGGTGATATTTGAAGACCTCCATGCCAAAGAGCTAAAAAAGATGTCCATGACAATCTATTTCTCTCTATAAGGTAATGGGACCAACAATCACTTAATAGATTGATCTACCTCTTTAAAAAATGAGAGCTACTTTATTCAATAAAAGTAGATGGATGACATCATGTGTAACCACTAAATATCAATAGAGAAAATCAACTCTACATAAAATATAAATTTTATATATTTTTACCAAAACCGTTACAATCCAAAAATCTAAGATCACTTACTGACACCTCCACATTGCATTATTTCTCATAGCCACATGAAGGCTTGTCAAGCACAAAAATTGTCATAACAACTTCAAGACCAAGCAAATGTGAGTACTTTTCAAGTGAAGACACATTAACCAAGAGAGTATACCTACCAAAGTAATCCAAGAACTTAACCATCCATTATCTCCCAACAAAGAGGCAATTAAAACTATAATTTCTAGGCAAATATGTGTCTCCATGAGCATATTCCAAGCAAGTAATGTATATTCTTCATCAATCAAGCATCTAGTAGGAAAGTCAATAAAGATGGCATTAGAAGCTCATTTCACCAACTTTCCATTTCATGCCTATGTTCTACCATCTTTACCAACCCTAGAAAAGAATTCTTATATTGTCTTGTAAGCATCGTACGTATGTTGTATCATCTTTAACAAGCCTAGAAGTATCTCTCCTTTCCCTCTAGCAAAATCTTATCCCATACATAGGTAGTCACCAATCATGCATCCATAACTAATCATGACCACTTTTTTCAGCATAAGCATGATTGCCCTCATCTTGAATGCATGTCATTTAGTGGACAAGGAAGAAACAAAAATGAAATGACATCCTTGACAAAAACCCTTTGCCCTACAATAAAAGAGAATGATCTTCAACATTTAATTGCAAAAGCAAGAATCACAAAATCGATAGCACAACATGCGTTGTAAACTTTTGAGATAAGAACTTCTACCTTCTTATAAACTACTTTGTTGCTATGGTTCATCTTGGGAGAGACTAGCATCCACTCTCTCTTGCAATGTGCCAACAATATTATCTTAAGATCACTTTCTTTTTTTGTCTCTTTCTAAGATTGAGTATTGTATCGATCACTAGGATGAATCTCAATAGATTTCTTCGAATGCACTATGTGTATTTCATTCTCCCTTGATAAGACATGTCTATTTCAAGGTCCACCCACCAAGGGTAATGGTCAATCTCCTAATTAGAGATTATGCATGCTTTTGGGATACACACATACTCCTCATTATCTTTTGATGGTAAATAAACCTATTATTGAAAAGCACTTCTTAAGGTTGACATGTCTACACGAATCCCTCTAAGAACAACATGTGCAATCATGCGACACAAGAGGATACAAGGGTGCACTTCTTAAGAAAGGAGACTACACTGACTTATAACATGCATCCACCCTACCATTTGCATTTTGATATCAAGAACTTGGCTCATTACTTTGTCATTTTTCTCTTTACAAAATTTTAGACCCTTGCTCCACTATTCCATCATCTTCCTCAAGGCATCTTTCTTCTTGCATTTGAGAATTAGAAGCTACATCATTTGGAAGCTTTTACTTTCAATATTTGGTGTATCCTTCTCTAAAACTATAGAGAGAGGTGAACCGTGAGTTCTTTTATGTGGAGTAAGAAGAGACTTAGGAGTGTCTGGGGGGGCTAATCTTTTGCGACCTTTGCCTTGAGCCTTCCACGATGACATGACTTAAATATAACACAAGAAAAGACAAACAAAAATATAGTGCACACACACACACACACACACGCACGCACGCACGCACGCACGCACGCACGCACGCACGCACGCACACACGCACACACACACACACACACACACACACACACACACACACATAGTGGGTGCCTTTGAAAATGCTTGTATCCTAATAGGTTTTTGTCAGACTCTTACCTTGTCCTTGTAAGTATTCGAATAATATGAGGTTAATTGAGCTCTCAAATGCTCCAAAATCCATATAGCTTTTAAAGCCATTTTTAAAATTTAACAACTGTTGATTTTTAGTGCATTGATATCCCACTTGAGGAGGTAAGCTTTAGCTTTATTCTAAAATTTTAATGCCAATTATAGGAAACTCTATGTTTGCATATGTAATGGTAGCAATGTCATGAACTCTAGCAAGGCAGCATAGTCTACCTTATCCTATGTAGTAGTGGCAACATCACGAGTTTTTGCAAAGAGCACGGTCTACCTTATCTTGTTATGTGATTGTGGAAACACCATGACCTCTTAAAAGGGACCAAGCCCATCTTAGCTTGCTACTAATGGTGATGCAGGAGACAAGCAAGGTATGTATTGATTCCCTTGTAGGAGGTCATGATGTTGGCAAGTATGGAAAAATATCAAACTACTTGGGGTTGAAATAGGAGGTAGAGATAATCATTACCTAGATCAAGATCCAATAGTTTATAGATCAATAATACCCCTCTCTTAGCATAGGGTAGCATATGGATACCCTCCTTTGCAAGGTAAAAACACGTGTTGTTCTTCAAAAACACTACCACAACTAGTACCACTCTCTCGCCCCACAAGTGGTTTCACTCTAGGAGGAGATGTGCCTCATCTCCACCATGCCCATGACTTCTTTCTTTGCTACCATGACAACATCTCTCCCATGCCAAATAGCTAAAAACTTGGTGGGGAGCCACGATAGTGGCAGCTACCACCCCAAGTATTATTTTGTCTCCACCATTGCATCAACTAGCCTAGAACTGCATTTGCCAACCATCAAAAACACCATGGTGGTTCTTACAAGCTTGTATACAATGCACACAAAGTAGCTTGATTGTTCACTATTTTGGCACTCGGATCCTACCAATATCTCACTTGGCTACTACCAAAATAGCCGTCTCCACCTTTTCACCAGCACTTGTCACCAGTTGTGCATTTTAAAACATATACTCGAAGATCATACGAAAGACCTATGCATTTTGAGATGGACAACCTGAAGATCAAACCGAAGTCCTTTGAAACACACAGCCTTATCTCATACCAAAGACCATATGAATCATAGCACATGGCATACTAAGCTTGGGAATGGGATGAAGGTGCTGACATGCATTGAGGAGATGCAATCAGATGATACTTCACCTAATGAAGTTACATTTATTGGTAGTTCATATCAAGGGTATATAAAAGGTTAGGAGACACATTTGCATATTGGTTGCTTTTTGATTGACATGCATGCCAAATTTGGATAGCTTTTAGATGCACATAAAGTCCTTTATGAGGTACCAAGTTTAAGATATTGTATCATGAAATGTACTTTGATCAATGGATGGGAAGCATGGCTATATCAAGGAGGTGCAAATATGTTATTGTATAGGCAAGCACAAGCTCAACTACCAAGACCCATGGACCGCTTATTGTTTCAAGTATTCCAAGCCGAGCACTAATGGGTACCTCTTACATAGCTGACGCACTATCTATCTCCGAGTAGTGTAGTGAGCTTACCTCCATACTTGATTGAGTTGCCTCCTCTCTTGAGCACTCCGGTAGCTCCACGATCCAGATGCAAACTTCAAACAAGCTCGATCCTCACGCTCCACGCTCTAAGCTCCATTGCCGCGAGCAAGAGAAGAGAAGAGAAGTGAAGAAGAGAGAAGAATATGCAGAGTTTCTCTACCACAGTCCCTCACCCTCACACACTCACCCCCTCACACTCTCACACTCCCTCTCTCAAGCACAAGCTCAAGCAAGCAAGAAGAAGAAGAAGAAGAAGAGGAGAGCTACTTTTGGCCACATATAAGAATGAGCTTCTCATTCACTTTTCAACTTTATATACAAAACCCTAAATCCCTTTTGGGCGGTCATCCCCTTATCCCCTTTTTTACATGGCTCCGACCATGGCCTAGGTCCTTTTTCCCATTGTCCTCCTATCTTTCTAGCTTCCTTCCTACTGCCCATCTACCTTTACAATTTGCACGGGTGAGAGCCCGCGTGCTCTTAAAAGATCTTAAAATAAATCATGGTGCACCTTGCGCTCTTTTACAAAAGTATCGACTTGCGCTTTTTCTTGTGCACCTTTCTCCTTGATTTAGGACTTTTCTGCACTTCTTGCGTTTCCATATTTTTCTTGGTGCGCCTTCGTCTTCCATTTCACTTTTGCCTTGGCCTTGTCTTCTGCTTTAGATTTTCCAGATTTTCCACCTTGTTTGTCTAAGGGTTAACATCAACCCCCTCCTAGATGAGTGCCAATCCCATGACACTCTCCATCAAAGGTAGCAGGCTTTAGCGTGCACTGAAGACGTGGTTGAAAGGGACTGGTGTGGTTTGCGGTGGAGGAGTTTTGGTGGTGGTGCGGATAAAGGTCATTGGGGATACTGTGTTGGTAGGATTTGATGGTGATAGGGTTGTTATAGTTGGAGATAGGGTTGTTCTTTGTTGGCAGTTGCAGTGATGACTGGCACAGGTGTTGGTGTCTAGGGATTCTGCATGTGACGATTCTTTGGTGGGCTTGCATGATGATAAAGGATAAGAATTTAGAGTTCAATGTTGATGAATGGATGATGACACTTTTGTTGAAGTCTTCAATACTTGCAACCTCTCATATGCGGTCTCTCCATGGGGGTAGTGCTGGTCTTCTTATCGTGTAGAAGATGTAGTTTGATTAGTTTGGGAGACAGGTTGAGCTCTAAGCAAGCTGAGAGTATTGTCCTACACTTCGGGACCCAAATTGTGTATATATTGTGGTGCAAATATTATGTGAGTGCATGTGCATACTTAGATATTACGTAGTTAGAAGACTGCTAGTCGTCCCGTTCCTCGTAGCAATGGGTGGATGAAGTAAGTCCAATGGGGTGGAAAAATTGTCGATGTTGAGGAGAAGTACACTTGAAGGTTTTTGAGACATCATTTGTGATTTTGTCAACACAACGTAGCATAATTAAGCTCATTGTTTGACACCTTAGCTTTTGGTAGTTGGTGGCTACTTGTAATGGTTGAAGAGTACAATGTACTTTCCATGGTCTTCCATGCCTTGCTTACCACTATTGATTGCAATGGCACTAAGATGGACATCGAAAAAGAATTGTGTAAATGGTTCGGGGTGATAGGTCTAACCATGGGCGAGACGAGCTCCCTAGGTATGTCATGCCTTTGATGTGCCCTGAACATTTGTGGGGGATGTGTAGAAGGGGTAGGGGATTAGGGACAGACCCAATCGACCAAGGCCACTGGTGGACTCTTTTTTTTTGCTCTCCCCTTAAAAAAAATAAAAATGAATATAACCAATGCAATACATTGATGCAATGAGCCTTTCATTTGGACTGAGAAATGTTGAGATCCAAAGGCTGTGAAAAATGGACATTACAAGGATGATTGTGTTACTAGTCTTGTTGCTAGAGGAACAGTTATTGAGATGGAGAGATACACTTGAGATTTTGCAAACCTCTTTGTAACATGTGAGACATCGGTACAATTGAGGTGGTAACTGCAGTGAGTTACATGTAGAGTTTGGCCAAGAAAGAGAGAGTAGCCAATGACTATGCTTTGGGCCATGCTCAAATGCAATGTATGCTTTATTTGCAAGGGTGATTTTCTCTTTCAGCAATGGGACTTCCATCATGGCTCTTTATTCTTGGTATTTTTGTTGCTTTTTTTGTTATGGCTCTTTGTGGGGTGGGTGATCTTATGGTGACTTGGACATTGAACGCTTTCATACAAAGACCTGTGTCATTCTGCATCCACTTGACAACTCATGAGAGCACGTGCAAGTCATATGCTTCAATCATAATGAGTAGGTGCAGCTAAAAAAGGCATCACTTATTTGAATCCCATAGTGTTGACTTGGATGCATATCACCTGCGCTTGATTATCATTGCTTATTTGTGTGTTGGCTTTGCTTTTTTTTTTTTGTATTATCTATACACAGTCACAAAACACATTGTTTATTTATATACACATTTATAAATCCATGTCACTTCATGAGGATTAAAACCAATTGTAGAACTTAGGATTCTACTTGAGTGTGGCACACGAATCTAGTACTCATGGTAGCCCACTCAATAACAATAAATATTTCGCAGCATCGAGTAGCATGGTACCTTGTTCGAGTCTACTGGCAACATGTAGCTTCTCCTCAGTGAGATTTTTATCAATCAGAAAGTTCTCTTAGCTAGCTCTAGCTAAGTCCATATCCCAAATGGTAGTCAGTACTCGAAAGGAAGTTGGTGCCACATAGGTCGGGTCTCTTTGAGACCACCATTTGGCCAATCGCTTCTCTGAGACTGGGCTCCAAGTTCGACCATTGTAGCACGGTTTTCAAACCAACGTTTTTCAAATTGACTTCGACTCTCTAATTGTGTCACTTTAGTTGCTCTATCTCTAAGAGTTTTGGTTGGCAAAGCGCTTCATTGAATGTCACAGTTAAGCATAGTTCGTCAGCATCCTCGTCAAAGATGAGTTGCATGCGTTCATGTAGGAGCTTGTCATAGTGCTCGTTAAGATATTCTTCTTCTTCCCACGATAGTAGATATGGCAAGTATTCCTCAAGCTACTCCCTAGGGAATGTGCCCATGTCTGGAAGGACTAGACACATGCAAATAATTTGAGTTTAGCATCCAACTTGGTCAAGCACTCTGTGACACTTCTATGCACTATGAAGGCTTGCTTGGTTGCTATCTCATGCAAGGTTTTGGGACTTTAGCATAGCTGGGGGACTTAGGCCTAGATTTTGCAAGATTGGTCAATGCTAGGATTGCTTATGTCCTCGGGGTTTTCATGTTTCTCCTCCTGAGGCTTTGCTGCTATTGTGTCATGGTTCTCCTCATATGTGATTGGTATAGTTTTGTTACCCTGTTGTGACAATGTTGTATCCACTCTTGATTGGTCAATGCAAATTTTGTTGTGGTCAGTGGATTGAGTGTTGCAAGCAACCATTGATGGTAATGGTTGCTTTGACTTATGAGAACACATGGATGTGTTTGAGGTTTCACCGATGTTAGGAGAGATGGCAATGGGTTCATTTAAGGGTGGCCTTGATGCTTCATTCCTCAGTTCTTCACCACCCTTGGTCTCAATCTTCTTAGTGTCTACCACCACTTGCGATTGCAGTTATTTTCGTTGTTTTCTCCTCTTTTTCTTGGGCAATTGAGGTGTATCCTTTAAAGAGTTAGGACCCTGAACTAGGTCATTTGTTGATGTGCTTAGTTGGGTCTTAACATTTTCTTTCTCTAGTGTGTCCTCATGGGACATAGCTACGACCTGTTGAACAACCTCGCTAGGTTGTGAGAGTACAACTGCCTCTCTTTGTGGAGAGTCTAGCTCTTTAGCAAATTCTCTTTCATTTAGTCCCTTATCCATTGCATTGGCAGTTGCTCTTGGTTGGGCATGTGCTCTAGACTCTTGCCCTTACCCATTGGAACATGCCTCCATTGCTTCTTATCAGAGCGGGTGTTGTGTTTAGAGCTTTATTTCTCTTGCTCTAGAGGTTTGGGTGACTCTAGTATAGAACCAAGAGAGGGTTTAGGGTTCTTGTCATGTAGGCTTGGACAGAACTAGCTGAAGAAGTCAGGGTTGTATTGATGGGAAGCATAGAGATCTAGGATTGCAGGGTCTTGAGTGAGGCAAAATACATATGCACTAACATCAAGAACCATGCTGCCTACTCCTAACCTATTAGCCACATGTAGATCTTCTTCTAGAAGCAGTTTATCATAAAAAGGATGTTTTTGGACAGTGGCAGAAAGCTCGACCTCATGGACGCCAACGCTTGTAATGAGGTTGGGGCAATGTACGTGGGATCATGTATTGATGGCCAAATGGCTTTCCTTTGCTCAGCGAGTGTCATTAGTTGATGGCCAATTTTGGCTTCCAAACTCTAGTTGGAGTACCATTTTTGGACAAAGTTGCCTTGTCCTTTCCCTTTTTGGTTGATTGCTTCGCAAGCTTTTCCTTGTTTATCTCACATTGAGCAGTATAGAGTGAGGGTATCAAGCGCAATTCTCTAGCTGTGGCCTTTGGGATGTCCTTTATGACTTCTTCAGTGACGACAGCTACATAGTGGGAGCAAACATGTTGTTGCTTAGGGGTTCACCTATAAGCTTTGTGTGCTCTGGTGTTGGCTTTCCAATGTCCACATGGACATACACACGTGTGATGGCTATCATCTTTTGATCAAGCTTCATCATGCACTTCATCTGTGGTTCATTGGTCAGATGCGCCATCTCCTTGGCCAAATCTTCGAGAGATTTCTCCTCAAGCCTAGGCCTTAGGTGCTTCGAAAGTGTTGGAGGTGTCAAGGATATTGGTTGTGACACCTCTTCCACATGTGAATTGCTAAGGACAGGTTCTGCAAGGGACATAAGGATGTGACTGCTGTGATTCCTGATTGGAAGTAGTAGTGGCTTGTTCATTGGACTGGCTATTATTGGTAGACTATGGTGTCAAGTCCTCACGCTGATTAGAAGTGGTAGTGTCTTTTGTTGCGCTTTGCACCTTCACTTGTGAAGATCGAGCATCATTTGAGCTAGTCACGGTGAATTGCACATGCATATCCTTAGACTGAAAACTAAGGTTGGTGCCATGTCCCGCATCTTGGACATTAGGAAGCTTAGATGGAGATAGAGATTAGAATTAAGCAGATGTACTTGACAACTATTGTTGTGCTTCCTCTATCTGTTTAGGGAAAGAGGGTGTAGGATATTTGGGACTCCTGGGTGGACTTGGCACTGACTGTAAGATTTTCTCTTTGTTGTTAGACGATTCTTCCATTTGCTTTGTTGAGCAATCAGCCTTATCATGAGCAATATTGCACCTATGGTGCTCATTATCCTCTTGGGAAGTCAAAGGCTCCTTGGGCACTAGTGGTCTTTGTGCACACTCAATAGTTACATTTGATATCCGCTTGTTAAGCATGCTAGGCTAAGGATCTACCTCTCGAACAGTCCTATTTGGTTTCTTGATTTCAATCGCGAGAGGCTCAATCATTCCAACGTTGTTGACTCAATACTTGGATTTTCGTTTGGATTTCCTCCTATGCTTCCTTGCTTTTGATACCATCTAGCCTTCAGCTGACATAGGCGGTTTAGCAAGGGCCAAATCCATCGATTACCTGCATAATACCCTTGAGCACATAGCAACTCTTTGGATATCCATTGCAACGTTGTGCTAGCTCTCGATTGATACCTTCGTTTGTAAGGCTTGGGCTTCTTTTGTGGTCTTCTATTATATTTGTAAGTTAAAAGCCTATCCTTGGCATTGTCTCCTGACCTTCTTGTTTCAAGCATGACCTTGCTCACTGGTTCTCTCTGTTCAACATGCACTTGTATCAACTCTTTTAACAAGTCCTTGCTCTCGTTACTAGGCTTGCCTTGTATGTCAGAATGTTCATTGTCTTTCCCTCGAGGTTTGATGAGGTCATCCTTGCTAAAGGTTGTGATTATCCTCACACCCGGTAGTGTCAAGTGTATCCTTTTTACTACATAATTGGCCTCACACTTCATCGTCCTTTTGAAGGGTCTTCCTAGGAGGGTTTCCTTTCCACAATTAGCCCTATTTGGAGAAACATGGAATAGGATAGGCAAGCTTTCCATTTCAATAGTTACAAGGATTTTGCACTTTCCTATAAGTGCTTGTGAGTGTCCCCCGTGAGGACTAAGAGTTGCATTAGTCGGTGTGAGCTCTGGTTGGCCTTGTAGGGTCCATGCTTCATAGGTCAAGATATTAAAATCTACTCATTCATTGATGAGAGCATTGACACAATGCTTTGTTTTTGCGGTGATTTTGACCCTAAGATGAGTAGGCCATACTATGTCTTCATCTTTTGGGTCTTGGCTTATAAATTCAAGCCTTCTGATATATGCCTTTGAGTCCCCAACTGCAGAGCTAGATTTGGATTCTCTACTAATGTCTTGGGTCGTCTGTGCAGTGCCGTTCAAGGTGCATCCATTGTCAGGACTATCATGTTTAGTCATCCTCACAATTGTAGCTTGATGTTGTTGTATTTTGCTTCGACTAGATACAGTCCAAATGCAATCTATACATGTTTTTATGGTGTGGAATTTTTGCCCTTGTTGGCTAGATTGGCCCATTGAGGTTCTAGGTTCTCTGTTTTTCCTTGTTTGGGTATGGGCTTTCAGTTGTTGTTTTGCAAGTGAGAGTCCATGCTTGTGTAGAGCCATCGCTACACTAGGATCTGATTCAGAGGACTTGTCATGGCACACGTTTTCTCTTCAACCTACTTGGGGGAGGTGTGGAGGGGGTAGAGCCCCCCTCTGTGGGGATCCATTGGGGGGGGGGGGGAACAATCCCCCCTGACCCGCAGGGCCGTTACGCTAAACAACATGCACGATTTGAAAGACCGTTTGTAGCTAATTTTTGAACTACTCACTCTAGATTTTAGTCTAGTGATAGATCTATGACATGCTTTTGGCTCTATATGGTCTCTAGATTGGTTTTAGAATCTACGAGTTAAAACTTTTGAAAAAATCCAAATTCGGCCTAACAGGTCCAAATTGTAAGGGCCGAATGTCCGATTCAGCCTCATCCGAATGGCCGAGGGTTGAATGTAATTGGTCTGAATGTCAAATTCGATGAGTCCAATTGTGGTTGTCTGAGGGCCGAATGGCCAAATGGTAGTGGACCGAATTGATCGGGCCAAGGGTTGAGTAAGGTGGGCCGAATGCAAAGTTGGTCCGAATGGTCAATTCGGACGGGCAGAGTGGTGGGCGTCTGGGTGGTAGTGGGCCGAATGGCGGAACATAGGAGGGCCGAGGGCCATGGGCCGATTTTGGGATGCAGCCTAGAATTAATGTCACCTGGAAGGGCTGAACGCAACACGATTTTGGCTGACACAATGATAAATCTCTCAAATTGCATGACTCAGGTCATGACGTATCGCACACACCTCCAGATCAAAGTTATGGATAGAGGAGAAGAGTTGTATATATCTGGAATAGCAAATAAACTCCAAAATGCAAATCGGCAAACAAATCAAACCCTCATGCCCTATTATGACAACAGAAACCCTATTGCTTATTTTTCTTTGTTTTTGTCCGTTTTTTCCTACCCTAATGCATTAAAAAAAAAAACTTATACTACTCCAACATGCTTTTCCAAATCCAAAAAACCAAAAACTTACTTGCTAAGGAGATCAAATACCTCTTTAAACCCCCTCGCTTCCTACCTATCTACCTCAAGCACCAGTTCGGGGAAAACCCTACTTCGATGCTTGATTCGGAGCGCACAAGCACTCAAGGCTTGAATCTGTTGGTCCTGACAACGGAACCAAAATGTAGAGGCAAGAACAAGCTCAACCGCCAAGACCCACGGATCGCTTATTGTTTCAAGCATTTCAAGCTGAGCACTAATGGCTACCTCTCACATAGTCGACGCGCTATCTATCTCCGAGTAGTATAGTGAGCTTACCTCCATGCCTGATCTAGTTGCCTCCTCTCTTGAGCACTCCAGTAGCTCCACAATCCAAGTTCAAGCTTCAAGCAAGCTCAATCCTCAAGCTCCGTGCTCCATTGCCACGAGCAAGAGAAGAGAAGAGAAGAGAGGAGAAGAAGAGAGAAGAAGATGGAGAGCTTCTCCACCACAGTCCCTCACCCTCACATACTCACTCCCTCACACACTCTCTCTCAAGCACAAGCTCAAGCAAGCAAGCAAGAAGAAGAAGAAGAAGAAGAAGAAGAATAAGAAGAAGAAGAAGAAGAAGAAGAAGAAGAAGAAGAAGAAGAAGAGGAGAGCTACTTTTGGCCACACACAAGAATGAGCTTCTCATTCACTTTTCAACTTTATATACAAAACCTTATATCCCTTTTGGAGAGTCATCCCCGTATCCCCTTTTTTACATGGTCGATCGTGGCCTAGGTCCTTTTTCCCATTGTCCTCCTATCTTCCTAGCTTCCTTCCTATTCCCCATCTATCTTTACAATTTGCACAGGTGAAAGCCCGTGCTCTTAAAATAAATCATGGTTCGCCTTGCACTCTTTTACAAAAGTACTGACTTGTGCTTTTTCCTGTGCGTCTTTCTCCTTGATTTAGGACTTTTCTGCACATCTTGTGTTTTCATATTTTTCTTGGTGCGCCTTCATCTTCCGTTTCACTTTTGCCTTGGCCTTGTCTTCCGTTTTAGATTTTCCACCTTGTTCGTTTGAGGGTTAACTGTTATCAAGAAATTACATGTGTTTTAAAACGACCTTCTCTTATGGGGTTTCCATAGATCTTGCATAATTTTACATGCTTTATTTTAGTAAATTACTAGGATTTTAAAACATTGCCCTCTCTCATGACAAGTTTCCATAGACCTTGCATGCTTTGTTTCAAAAAGTTGCCTTGCATTTTAAAATGCATCTTAAGAGGTGTTGACTTTTGATTCTCAAGGAATGCATTTCTATTAGGATATGCTAAGCATGGCTATAGTAAGGAGGTGCAAACAAGCTATCAACAAATTATTTGCAATTTAATATACCCCTCTCTTTCTGGTGGTTCCCATAGATCTTGCATAAATGTCATATGCTCTATTTCAACAAATTGCCTCCATTTTAAAATGCCCTCTTTCTCAAGTGTTTTCCATAGAACTTGCATTCTTTGTTTCAACAAATTAGATGCATTTTACAATGCCTCTCTCTCTTAAGGGATGCTGACTTTTGATTCTCAAGTAATGCACTTCTATCAAGGTATGCTATGCATGACTATAGTATGGAGGTGAAAATTTGTTATCAAAAAATTACATGTGTTTTAAATCATCCTCCCCCCCCCCCCCCCTCTCTCTCTCTCTCTCTCTCTCTCTCTCTCTCTCTCTCTCTCTCTCTCTCTCTCTCTCTCTCTCTCTCTCTCTCTCTCTCTCTCTCTCTCTCTATTTCCATAGATCTTGCATGTTGTGTTTCAACAAATTACCTGCATTTTAGAATGTCCTCTTTGTCATCGAAGTTGTATGCTTCTGTTTGTTTTGGCATTATTTTGGCAAAGACATTCACCAAGTCTCCTTGGGGCCAGTCCATCCTAGAACCTAGTGGTATGTAAGCATGCTTAGCCCTAAGGGTAAGATAAGTCAAAGGGAGCTAGGTAAGCTAAGAGCTTGGCTTAGCTACCAACTCTTGTATCGACTGTCATAATTTGATCTCTTTCATATGATATATATTACTTCTTTATGTCAAAAACAAATTAAAATCAAAATGTTAATTGTGTACGCTTTCATCCCTATGGACATTGGTTGCAACATTCAAAAATCAGCCATGTATTCAATACAAAGTAAAATAAATGTATGCTTTGCTCTTCTAAGTAACATGTCATACATGAATGTGAATTGAAAGTTAAATCAATTACAACATTGACAAAAGCCTTTTGATGAATCATTTCAATGATGAACATTTAAACAAGTTGTAAAGGGTACTTTGCTATGAATCAGTGTGTGGCACCTTGTGCCCATCAAAGGATGCACTTGTATGTTTGGGGTAGACTAGTTCTTAGTTCTGGATTTCATAATGGATCTTTGAAACAACTAGTGGTACACAACATGATAGATTGAAAGGACCATTAGATAAGGAGATGCTAACCTATAGATTAGAAGGATTGTGCATAAACCTTGTAGGAAACAAAAAAGTATCCCTTGCAAGCTCATAGTAGTTGCACGCATAATAGATAGGTTGTGGGGTTTGTAGTAGAATATAAGGGAAAGGGGGATAGTCTATAAATGACTCCTCAATTTAAATTTGCTTGAACTATATGGGGGGTCTTAATAGATTGAAAAAATATCAAATTAAAAGGAAAACCTTAATTTGCATGTATGCCACCATTTGGAACCTTAGCTGTAATTTGCATTCACAAAAAAGAAGTGACTACTTTAGCTTGTGCTATTTTTCAAAGTTTCCTTGATAGTGCATTGATATTGCTATTCTTCATGGAAACTTGGCCCTAATTACACATGTATAAGGACTATTGACACATTTTTAGCCATTGACCATTGCCCACATGCCCTATGTGAATGCTCTCTTACATGCTGTCGAGATTGTGTTAGCCATGCATAAATTGCATCATAGGTAGTAGAAATTGTAATCCTTTGGAAGCACATTGAGATTTGTGTTTCAAAAATGTTTGGCACCTATTTAAGTAACTTTATTTGATTTAAGATAAATATTGAAGCCTTGTTGAGCTTACTTCATGATATGAGTGATCATGCAAATTAAAATTGCTTGCTAGGAATTCTTGTCGGTTGACATTGCCATTGCTATAACAAGATTGCAGTGCGATTTGCATTCTTAAGGTTTGAGAAAAAGGTTTTTGGGTCCCACATATTAAAACTACAAGAGCAATAAGAAAGTAAAGGATAGATGCCTAAAGTTTAAGAATGTAAAGCATGTTAATGACATGGATACATTTGCTGTAATGTAGCAAATATAGAATGTGAAATAAAGGATTTGCATGCTTGGTTTTTAGATAATATTGATGATACGTGAATGGACCAAGAAACTACAAATTCATTCAAAGCAAAGTATGCTATCGAAATCCTATGAGGTATAAAAAATTGAAAAATCTTGGATTCTAAGGAAATGAGAATTCACTTAGTGTTTGTGAAAACATGCTACAAGAAAAGGATCTTGCCATACAAGCTAGAGAAGAGAAGTTGGAATTATGAGAAAAGTCACTTGATAATAATGAGCACATGCTTCTTGAAAAAGAAGAATATATTAAGGTCATGAAAATTGCAATATTGATCAAAGCAATAATGGTGTTTAAAGAAAATTTTCAATTTTTTGTTAAATAATGATAATCAATGGAATCATCATGCATTTGAAAAGATTTATACAAGTTCACATGTTGGATATTGTCAAGGTAAAAGACATTGTTTTGAAAAACTGAACACACATGGACTTTGGCATTATAAACAATGGCATGCTTGAAATGCAAGACTAGGTTAATTAGATATGGTTATTGTGAATGCGATCAATATTACACTCAATCAATGTTTCAAATCTTGTTACAAGTGTGGAAAGTATGGTCACCATGCATGTAAGAGACAATAATTATGCTTATCATGTTGGAAACTACAACATCTAGTGAGAGAATGTGTGTGCAACACATTAAATGACTCCTCGTTTAGGGGGAGAAAATCTACATAGGTTATGAAGCAAACAGAAAGTTACGGGATCAAGAAGAATGCAATAGAAAATCTAATGGCCCTTTTTTACCCAAAAAAATATGGACATAACCCAGAATATTTGCTATCCAAAAAGCTCATAGGTAATGTAACCATGGATCAACCCTTTAGCAATAATTGGGAATTATAAAGTATCAATGTGTGAGCTTAAAGAGTATGAGAAAACAAAGTTTTGTGTGTTGAGCATTGCTCAAAGAGGATGCTCTATGTGGAAGTTATAATTGCAACCTTAGAGTATAAAAGGTTAGTGCACATTGTATCAAGTTAGAGAGATTCAATGTTCAACTCATTTTTTAAGAGAATTTTATATGTTTTCTCTCTCCTCTCCTCCTCTAATTGACAATAATGAAAGGAGTATAGTGAAATTCCATTCCCCTAGGGTTTCAAGGATGGGGAAATGATGTGTGGTGTAAATAGTGGTCTGCCTGACTTTTGTCAAATAGAAAAGTGTCCCCAAGTCTTCTCTTCGTGGATAAAAGGAATAATGTTTCACAATGCAAGTATTTTCACTCAGATTATTTTCCAATTGGTCTTTTAGTTCCAAGTGCTCTAGCTAAGCATACACAATACTAGTACACATGAGAATGCAAAAAGGAAATACTAGAATAGTAAGGTTTTCACTAGAGCTATACCCTTACAAGTGGAAAAGGATGTCAAATTGATCCTTGGATGTAGATGAGGGAAAGCACCCCTTTCACATCATCCTGTCGATACTAAAGGTGAAAAAGGAGTTAAGGCCCCCTCTCCACATCATGTTGCTATTAAAGAGGAAGAGGGCCTTGAGAATCAAATGAGGTACTCAAACCTAATGAATATGTTGAGAACCATCTCAAATAGAAACAAGGAGAAATAGTCTTCAAAGTAGCATGAGTGGATCTTTCAAACTTTGCATAAGGAAATGAAGCCTTCACAGTAGTTTAAAAAGTAGGGTTCAACTAGGAGAGAACATGGAACCACCAAGTAGGGGTCAAAATTTTGTACATCTAGCTGATAATTGAGTCAAACATTAGAAATCCCTAAAATGTAAGTCCTTCAATAAAATAAAATCCCAATGGGATGTACCTCTTGGAAAACTAGGGGAATAATATTTAGTAGTCACCCAATTGTGTATTCTAAGTGACATTATTGGGATCCATGGAATGCATGGGATTAGTCGCATAGAAAGCTTATAGATCTACCTCATATGAAAACTATCTAGCTTGACCTAGGGGGATCGATCTATGGTTCCTAGACTCAATTGAGGTCAATTAAATGGTATTGTAGCATCCCGTTAAGATAATCACTTGCATGATTGATTAGATTTCAAAGTGGCTAGCATCGTGTTGGTTCAATGAGAATAGAAACAAGGGGGAGTAGAACATCAGCCTCTCTACCCATAAGCCATGGTATCACACTATCCCCCTAAAATGATGCTATGGTGGGATCTAAGACTTGAATCACAAGAAAGTCACAAGGATTGACCTGAGGTTCCTAGACTCAATTGAGGTCACTCAAATGGAATTCTAGCATCCAGTTAAGAAATTCACTTGTGTGATTAAGTAAAAATCAAAGTGGCTAGCACCATGTTGGTTCAATGAGAATGAGAAAAAAGAGAGAGTAGAACATCAATCACTCTATCCATAAGGCATGGTCTCAACCGTCCCCCTAAAATGGTGCTATGCTAGGATCTAAGACTTAAATTCTAAGAAAGTTAATGTTTTGGCATTTTTCCTAATCTTGTTGAGAAGCCACTTGACTAATTAGGTCCATTCATCCATAAGACATTCATGTTAGTCAGAACCGTCCACTTGTTATCCATGCATGTGCCCAAATCAACTTTACTTACCTAATTAGCACCCTAGTGTAATTGATGTGGACAAATAAAAGTAACTTACTTGATTAATCCTTTAGCACAAGTTTGTTTACATAACTCAAGTCATAGGTACTAAAATAGTGTCAACAATCTTTTGGAAAATAAGTTGCAAAGATAAGTTTAAATCTGTACCTTCTCCAAGGCGTTGTGCCTCACCATAAAACCATCCCATACATTGGGACTTCTATCTAGAGAACATGGATACCATGATCCATTGTTATCTAAAATTGGGTCTCCCAATCTCTATAGATGTTAGGCCATGTATTTTTCTATCTTTGTTCTAGGACCAATTTAAGAGTGTCTAGAGTGAGCCCCAAGTTGTTGTAGGATTGAACCTTGCCCTTATGGTGGTCTTTTCGCCTCTTGACCTTTGGCGAGTATATGGAGCAATGACCTTCCAAGTTCAATCATATTCCACATTGAAACCATGGAGGTGGTCCACATCCATGCAACATCCATCGTCTAAACCAATCATAGGCATTAGAATGAGTATGCCCTACTTAAGGAGCTTCTAGTATCACAAGAGTCAACAAAAGCAAGGCAACCATACCCATAGTAAATCACCCCTTTCAAGTAGATCCAATATCCCATTAAGACATTACTCAATAGTTGTGACAAACAATTCAATCATGGACAAAAACATTCATTTTTTAGCCACCTCTATTCTAGTCTAGGATACAATTGTGTCATCAAGTAGATATGAAGAACATTATACCAAGTATTAGGTACTGAGGACTTATTTTTCTTTCTTAGAAGATCCTATTGAGACTAAACAACCATTTGGAAAACTAGTCATATATTTTGATTCAAAGCTTTGGAGTGTATAATGGAGGTAACTTCCTCTCGAGGCCTGGCTCTCCAAGGGCACGTCGCGGCATGGGGCCGTAGTGTGTGTCGCCTGGGCATGGTTAGGTGGCTCGGGGCTTCCACCCGTAATAGGTGAGTGGGGATGGTGAGTGAAAACAATGAGAGTGAGGGGGATGGGTAGACTTTTGGTGGGGCGAGAGGTGAGTGGGGTGTTATGCTACCGTGAAGGGTTTCGGGGGTGCGTCCTTGCATAAGCACCAAGAAATATCAAGCGACTTGAAGGATTCCCTGCCCATTGGGGGGATATAAGATGATGGATTGTTGAGTTGCGCTAGTGCCATGCTATGTCGCATTACCGTGCCATATCATGTTGAGGTGCCATGCTGTGTCGGGGTGCCATGTTGTGTTGAGGTGCCATGCTGTGCTGAGGTGCCATGTCGTGTTGAGATGCCATGGAGTGCCGGGGGGCCATGTTGTGTGGAGATGCCACATCGTGTTGGGGGAGACCATGTTATGTTGTGACATGTTATGTTGGGATGACATGTTGAGATGGTCCGTGGTGCGATGCGCATGATCGGGTCCGAGGGGAATCCATAACACTGCCAAGCTCTCCAAAGCAAAACTATAGTCCCACTTCCAAGCCATAAATTTTCAAAAGAGACCATAGTCAAATCTTAAGCCTTTTTCCCCCAAATTTTTTTGCATGTCTTGTAATGCAAGTTTTCTATATATAGTTTTGTTTAGGTGCCCTGCTTTTGGAGTGCATACCCCTCCCATACCAACTTGGATTATAACCAAACTTGGTAAGGAAATTTATTAGGTTCTAAAGTACCCTAAGGACATGTTATATCCTATTAGAGTCCTCTCATTGGAAACCAAAATTTAGCCTACTCCATTGCCTATGTGGTCCTAGCCCCTCATAGTTTGAAAAGAATATCCAAGTAGGTCATCACATCATTTACCTAGCCCTTCTAGGATGGTTTTGCAATATACTTGGCATGCTATGTATTGGGGCAAGTATTCATGGGGTGAAAGCCTAGCTTATTCCTAGACAAACAATTATAGAAATGCATATCTTACTTCTGCATCATCTTCAATTCCAATGCAAAAGATTCGAATATATAAGAACACTCATGCAACATGGGAGAGAAAAGTGAAATCATAATATTAAAGACTAATTTGGGAATGATTATGGACTCGATTTATTGCTATAATAACAAGGTTAGCAAGCAAAACTTAATGTTGGGAAAAAAGATATATTGCCTTTTAGATGATTAGACAAGATGGGGAGCATCTGGGGTAATAGGAGCAGAATATGGGTAGGATATGGGATGGAAATTAGAATATAGAGAGAATCAAATGGCACAAACTTTTCTCACACTATTGTTTTTGAAAATGGGGGCTTCCTTATGTTTACATGGATGTGGCCAACCCCTTCTCTTTAGCTCTCTAAACTAGTTTAGAGCCAACTAGGTGATTGTAGGTTGATCATGATTAGTTCTGGAGGGTTGTGATTGATCCGAATTGAGGCAAGCTGTTGTTTATTATTGTCCACCACTATAGATAGCACTCTTTCTTAGTTCTTTATGCTTTAGATTAGCCCACAATCACTCTTTGCACTATAGATAATAGCTAAACATGCTTTGTGATTAATCAACTAAGTGCTTTTGAATCTTCATATGATGTAGAGTGAGAGAACAAATCAAAACTTTAGTTTGGACGCATTTTTGGGCTATTCACAGGATAGCACCAAAATAAAGTGTAGCATCCTCATAGCTAAAATTGCCAATTTTATGTTCCTCTAAGCTTTTCTCGTAGCAGCTTGGCTAACCTTAGGCATATTTTTCATATACTTTGTGTTATCTCTAATGTTTAAAATTATTTCCCCTTTATTGCAAGGCTGTTAACTTACATGGGCTATCTTGTGAATTAAATTGATAGGCTTGAATTTAAATTAGTTAGGTCTATTGAATAAAATAGGCTTGAAAACACGTACATTATGCCCAAGATGGAATTATAAGAAGAGTACTTGATAGCCTACAAATTGATAGTTCATATGGAGATGTCTTTGGTATGCAAAGTAAACCTACGAATATGTTGGGTGAAAAGAAAACACAAACATACAGGATGTCATCTCAAAGGGATGGCATTATAGAGCTTACAATACAATATTTGACAATAAAATTAGGTGAAGGAGGAGTTTAAGGTTGAATTGTGGGTATACATGTAGCTCTCTATCTATTTACCACCTAAGGCTTCTAATATACGTCTTGAAGAAACATTGGAAGGCAAGAATACATAACCTCAAGGCAAAAGAAGACTTTGTCCCTATCTACCATGTCTATGCAATGGACATTGTTGTCATTGTGGTTAGAAAGGGATTGAGAAGTTGTCCCAAACTTGTAAACATTGATTAATTTGAGAACTCCCACTTATTGGGACACAAAGTTCCACCTATTGAATATAGGTGTGTAAAACTCACAAGTATTTAAACTTTATCTTTTGGAATTTTTTGGAGTGGACTTTATCAAACCATAGAATAAAGGCATCCTTATAAATGAAGACAATAATAGATGCTCATTGATTATAATAGGTGCTCTAAATCAATTTGACTTAGTGGTTTGTCCAAGTTCACTCTTTTGGGACATTTAAGTTTAGAGAGCCATGAAGAGAATTTAGCTCTATTCACCCTTGCCAAATGGAAACAGAGAGGGGATAGTGGCTAATCCTTTATAAAGTTTCCATGATATCTTGGAGCACAAATCATTGTGATACATAACAATCTTAATACATAATTTAGAACCATTAATATTAATTGTTTCATATGTGTTTATCTTTTAGAGATGTTTCATATAAGTTCGCTTTTATAGTGTTCCATATGGTTTTATTGCTTGGGAGTGTTTAACTACTTTTAGAATACTTTTTGCATGACTAAAGATTTCCAAGTGTGCATAGAGCTCTACATGCTTTGAGAGGGATTGGTGAACACATTGGCTTAGATGTGGAGGGCATATTACAAGCAAAGCTACCATTGACCCATGGATTACTATACGGTCCTTTGCATAATTCAAAAGATAAAATTTTTATTTATAGATTTGATGAGGTGCTATGTGCCACAATTGAAAGCGATCCAACTTTGGGTACTATGAGACTAAGAATTTCACCTTATTACCTACTGTGGAAATCTTGAGGAGACATTGAGCATATTCCCATATAGATTAGATGAGGTACTAGGATCCATAGTTGAGATTGGTCCAACTTTTGGGATTAGGATATTAAGCATCCCACTTTATCATTTGTTGCAAGGCACCTTTTGAAGAGATGTGAGCACAACAATGGAAGCCATCAATAGTACATTAATCAACTATGATAGCTTGCACCATAGCCGAACTCTGACATTGTAAAGGCTTTCAAAACACATAGAGATTGAGATGGAAATCATAAATATTTTGCATCAAGGATTCTAAATATCTAAGAGAGTTTCTAATCTACAATGTTTAATACCTGGCCTTTTGTTAGGTTGAATGATTGATTCTCATATTTGTTTTTTAAAATTGGTTGAGTATGACCAATTATCTACTAGAAGGGTGGAACTTGGCAAGCCATTAGAAAATTGTAGCCTTTTTGGTACCTATACCTTCAATGTAATCATCAAATGTAGAGTCTTCTCTCAAGAGTCAAATGAGACATCTCTATGCTCCAACATTGTTAGCACTTGCTCATGTGACAACATTTGGACATCTCTCTCTTTGGTGATGACTTAGATCCACATGCTCCTCAATGTCACAATTAAATTGAGGAGAGGGGTTCCTATTCAAGCAATAAAATTGTATATAGGGGTGTTTTATGGTGGGGTAGAATAATGACCAATATAATTTGTTGGCACCTACAACCCATTATTGTTTTGGAACTCCACACTAACTTATGATTGTGGTTGATTTGTAGGCACTAGACTTAATATTTATCATTATTTGTAAATGGAAGCTTCATTAGTATAGCTCAAGTATACTCCCATGGATGAGGGTGACAACTAGTGTCACATTTATCTTTTCAACATCACCAACAAGAGCTTCCTCTCTTATGATGTGTAACCTTTCATGCAATAGTTTGTTAAAAATTATAAAACTTGCAATTCTAGCCACACAAGTAATGTCTCATGAAATCTTTTGTATACATAACCCCCTATCAAGGGAGTGAGGATCTATTAATCAGTTATATACTCTTAAGAATTTTCTATCGTTGCATGTTATGATTTTTGTTCTTGATAACACATTTCAATCATCTCTTACTTTTTTTTACTATTATTAAGAGATTCAAATAAGAACTTGCACTTGTATTCTTGAATGCATGGCATACAAATATAATGGCTCTTGACCATGGAGATCCCTTCCTAGCACCCCTAAACTTTGAAGGGTTGCTCACTTGCATTAAGGATCCAAAATTCCATAAGGAGCTAACAAAAATTGATAGGAGCACTCTCAATGGGGAACTTGAGTTTGAATCCTTCCTTCCTTTGCAACTAGATATATATTGTGGCTCAAGCTCAAACAAACTCAGTTCTTCAACCCTCAAGATGCTTTTATTGATATCAAATCTTTGTTTGAGGATCTTTATACAAGTTTATGGAGGAAGACAAACAAGCCCATTCTCAATTGATGGAATCTAAATAAGGATCTTTTCTCCTTTGAGAATCCCAACCTCGTTCCTCTAGCTCTCCCCTTGTTGAATTTATGTCCCTATTCCTCCCACATTTTTGGAGGAAGAAATAGACACCATGCCGACTTCTTGGGAAACACTCAATCAACCATCAAAATGGGTGAACTCGAAACTCTATGTGGATGCATTTACTCCATCCCATTACTCAAAAATCTACCTCCATTCAGAAAGAACAAAGCTTTGAATTTTGGAATAAATACTCTGTTAGCTCCTATTCTGGAATAGATATCTGGTAGCTCCCTAGTTCAACTAGCTTCTCCTTCTTAAAGAAAAGGGTCAAAATGAAATAGTTATGGGGAGTAGGCAAGGAATGCTCAAGATGGTGTCTCTTCACTCTTGGGGTCCATGTAAACAAGATGACCCTATGCTTTGTTTATGCGTTGATACGAAAACAAATAAGGAACATGATTTTTGAATTAATTCTATCCATCTTCTAGTGTTATTTGATTCTTGAAGGCAAAATGCCTTGTGGTTCATTAACCACAATCTCATAATCTCAACAAATCTCTACTAGGTACTCTTTACAAGTCATGCTTCTTTTTTTAAACTAGAATTGTTGCACATGCTTCATGAAGGTCTTCCCCATTTGTAGTTAACTTGTTCTCATGATTACAAAGAAAACCTCCACATATTGTTATGGTAGTCTCCTAAGCTACCGAAATAGTGATGCTAATTGACAAATGTTTCCTTCCTTTGTAAAGAAACAAGTTCTGAGCACCTTCATTGGTAGTTTGGGGCCATTGCACAGACAAAAGAGGCCTCCGCATCAATATCAGTTGATCTAATGATCCAAAACCGTAGCATGAGGAGGAGTATTTATAATGTACCTTAGTCCTCCTTGTAAGAGCTTCCTTCACGATCTTGTTTTAAACTCTACTTTGGGGTCTAATAGTAATCACTTCTAATCTTCTCTTCACGAGGGAGTAGAAAAGGCCAATATGGCACAAAGTCAAATGAATGTTGGCAATAGATTTGAGTGTCATGATCCTTTTTCTATGAGTTCGGCCTCTAGCAACCTCAACAACAAAGGTGTTTCTCTTGATGAATGTGATATCAACTTTAGCTTTATAATTTTACTAATTTTTCTTTTTGATTTACTTATGGAAGGAAAGTTTTCCTCAAAAATACAAAATCCAAAGACTCTATCCATATGTTGTATCCCCATTCATTTATCAAAAGATCCCACTTCAAGTTGCTCTTCAAAGAGTTCTCTTTTTTGCAAGATATATCTCTCCCTTTCTCAAATTTTCTCTCCACCTCTTTTGGATGGACTTTCCTCCACTTTCTCTAAAATTTTGTACCAATTCATGAGCATGTTTCTTGAATAATAATCATCAATGTTTGTCACTTCTATAACCCCAATTTTACTCATTAAAGGATTCCAAACATGTAGTTACGTATGACCTAAAAATCGTTCCTAAATCAAAAAGTGGAAAACATGTGGCCTTAAGTATCCTTCTAGCTAAAAATCCAATCTTTAGTACAATTGTGAGAACTATGATTTCGAACCTTTGATTAACCACTTTTCATTTCAAGACTGCATAAAGCCCCCAATGATAACTCTCCTTGATTTGCAAAATTGTACATATTGCAATGAGGACTTTACTTTGCCTGTCTTCAAGAAGGTTTGATTTGACCTAAACATGTGCTTATCCTATCATGGAAACCTTGCACTATCAGCCCATGGCTCAATGGTACTTATTGTGGTTAGCATTAGCTCTTTGCAACATGTCGGGTGGTAACATAGCCATAGGCTTATCATCTAGTACTAGGTACTTAATGCTAGATCTGGCTTATATTTTGTTAAGTCAAATGCATACTAGAATCAAATGCATTCTACATAATTCAATCAATCAAGTTTTTTTGTCTTAACTGCTATGTTCCTTTGAGATAATCAATGGTCAAAACCTTGAGAAAACCACCATAATTCTCATGGGCTCCCTTATTGTCTTCTTGCATTCATTGGAACCTTGAAATTTACATTATCACTTATTTTTCTTTGTCTCCCTTTTCTTATGGATTCTTACAAAACCCATAAAAGGGATTTTAGATGGCTAGCTAATATCTCTAACTATAGGTACTTAAAATTTCATTTCCTCTCCTTTGCATTTCACACTTAAATACTTGCAAACTAACTTTGCACAAGAAATGTAGAGATTTCAATAGATGTTTCCTCTTAGTATGATTGGTTTAAAAAACCATGATCATTTGAAATAGATGTTTCATCTTAATGGATAGTTTAAAAATCTAATCTTTCTAAATTGTGGATTCATCGAATGAATTATTCCATAACTTACCATGAAAAATCTTTAGCCACTTGTTGTTGGGGCTCAATATCAAGATAGTATTGGAATGCCTATTTCCTCAAACATCCTCCTAAATAATGGCTCAATCTCAAGATAGTAATGGAATGCTTATTTCTTCAAACATCCTACTCAATAATGGCTCAATCTAGGTCTCATCCAGATGGCCATAACACCAAGCTCCAAATCGTCCAATGATCCTCCTACCTACACACACACATACACGCACCACCTATGTGGATCCATGATCCAATGTATATTCTTTCCAAATATTTTCCAAGGACATTATGGAAAAATGTGAATGCAACATTAGGTTAGCCACATTTCGTCCATAGTAGACACTCTTTGGTAGATATGACTTATCAATTCTTCTAAGCAATTGTGCCTATGTATTCTATATTTCATCTAAATCTCATCATAGTTGCATGAAATCGCTCAATATACTCATGGAAGTAAATGAATACTAATCACAATTAAGTATAAGAGTGCTAATCTTACAAAATTGTGTTACATTTATGACCTTGTAATAAGCCACTTTTGATAAAAAGCTTATTAATAGTATTGGATAATAGGAATTTCACTATTCAATGTCATTTTTTGTCTAGTATTATTTTATTCTAACATTGTTCCCAATGGGCTATACACTTTTGAGTTCATATCAACTTTTAAAGAATAGATCTTACATCAAATTTGATGTTAAGCTAAAGTATGCCTCTTATAAGGTTACATTTGGAAGTTTTCTAATGAAAAAGAAAAATTTCTCATCAATTCATAAATGTCAAGAAAACTAAAATCAAGGATAAAATAGGGGTATTGTACTTATATTCTTGGACAATACACGCATACAAACATAGCCTAGATAATATTTTGGGGAGTCTCTTAACTTCATAGAATGTTATTGAACTAGGCTTTTCTCATAACACTTTTTTTTTTAATACTATAGAGAAGCCTAAATTTTGAATTAATGTTTATAGTCAATGAGTGCCAACAAGCAATACTTTTGCAGGATAAACAAGTTGATGTTTCAACTTTTCATATTTAGTTGCAAGTAATGGATGTATAAACACCTGTTACAGGCTCCCTCTATAAGATAAGGTACTCATACAAGTGATCACTTTGGTTGTGCAAAGGATGATAGGTGTTAGGGATCCCGATGGTTGTGCATAGGATGAAACATCATGGCAAGGACTATACTTGGGATTTCATTACCATGTAATTAGCTACTACTTCAATTTTCTAATGTGAGGATTGCACCCGCAACACTAGATTTTGAATAGATGTTGCATGAGTTACATTCAAACCTCAAAAGTGAAGTATAGCCTTGGGAGAATAACTAACTAATTGCTTTGTAGCCAATCTAGGAGCCACTTATGAAGATTTCAAAATGTAAATATAGTTTCAAGAAATACACCTTTTTGCTTTAGCTATAATTTGTTTAATAAGCTCATTGTTACATGGGGATATCTTCTCTTTCAGTACAACTTTTACTTTACTCTAGTAACAAACTATTTTTTCACCATTGATACTCTTCATATATTCCTTCCACTAACTTTACATATGCTAGTAAAACACAACTTAATGTGGCTTTATGAATTAGATATACTATTTTCAAAATTAATTAGATAAGCACGTACAACTTCAAATAAAATCCCTAGATTTTGCATCCCTCTTTAATTTTGAAGATTTTAAAGAGAAAGTCAAGCTCTGGTAGAGATTTGAAGCCTAGAGATGACAAATATTTAGTTGTGACATATTTAGCTTTGACCTTAAGAAGCCATGTCACCCAAAAATATAATTTACCCAAATCATATGATGGATTAGACAAAATCCAAAGCTTTCCCTAAAGAAGTAATTGATATCTAGCCTCCCAAATCTTAATAAGAACTACACTTTTGATTACCCACCATACTTCAAAAGTAATCTAAGATATCCTTCCTTTTTGACACAAAAGAGCCATTTTCCAAGTGATGTTGTCATGCACTTGAGCCATTCTTGAAGCTTTAGCCAATAGCACTACACCTTTTGACTTCACATTAAAACCCATCCCTTACTATGTACATATCAATGTAAGATAATCTTTTGACTTTGCATTATTTTTTTTAAAAGTTGAAGACTTTGTACTAGTAGATAAGATCTAATACACCTATCAATTATGTATTTTATATTGGTAGCAATAACTTATATGATCCATAATCGATCTATAAAGGTTGTGTCTATGTAAACAAGACTTTTAATTTTCATCAAATAGAGGCATAAAATTATCAGATGATATTTTTGGTGGGAGATTTAGGAAAATTCTTGAACTCTCAATTATGCTATTACCATAATAAGAACTAAGACTAGCTAGAAAGTCTTCGAACCATATGTCTTCTACTGGTTTTCATTTCCAATTCCTTAAAGTAAAAGGCATGCCTTTAGAGTGTTCTACATGTTTCCCATATTTAATGGTAATCATAGTTTATGGATAACTCAATATACTAATCCACACATTCATAAAACCCAATTGATTTTTGTAAAGCACTCTCTCTACATCTGGAGAACATAGGAGGGGTGAGTGGGGGGGACTCTAGTGGAATGTGGCATTTGCTGTAGTAAAACATGGGTGGTCTCATTAAGTGGTCATTAAGGCTAACACATGCCCCCCACCCTTTGTGCATACATGCACTCTATGGGTAAGCACCCTATTGCTTAGGATGTGATGAAGCACAACTTGGGGAATTCTCCATGACTAAGGATGGAGCCACCATGAAATGGGCTACAATGCTATTCCAAGATGACTTGTAGCTCATTTGAATGAAGCAGAGAAGGCGACTATGCGTAAGTAGTGCATGCTCAATAAATGTTGTCCAAAAGAAAGTCCTAGCTACTAGAAAGAAATGCTTTCAAGCTATGGTATCATTGTAATTCCATTGCATCAACCAACACTTTGCTTAGTGTCAACCTTGTTGCATATTTTTCTATTCTATGGGCATGCCTCCAAGTGAGTTGGAATATGAAATATGGTTCTTGGTTACCTTTCACGGGAATGGCATATTGCAATAGTTCCACTTTGTCAGGAGAGGTTTTTCCATGGCACTATTTAGTTCTCCTACTGTAGAATGAGATTGGGTTCTTGGATGTATTGTTGGATTTAGAGAAAATATAGTCTTTTGTTTGCCATGGAGTCCAACATTTGCTCTTGATGTTGTGCTTCAACATGAATGGCCTCTGTGGGCCACATTCTAGGATTTTCCTATTTGGCTAGATGAGAAACTGTTAATGCTTGTGAGTTCATTGGGAAAGGTTTTAATGTGTATGCATGACCATCAATTATGCATGCCCTCAAACTAGATGAAGATCTACATCCTTTGGGATTGCAAGCTTGAGCCACTTGAATACTTAGAAGTTAGGGATCCTAATGGTTTTGGTATTTTTCTATAGGTCAAGTTTGGCATTTCCCTTATGCATAGAATTTGTGCAAGCAATGTGGGAAATTTGCCAAGGGTTGTCCATCCATTGAAGCTAGAAGAGACCGATAAAGTCGTAGAGGTGTAGGTGAAGAGCTAAGTTGATACTATACGACAAGCAAAGAACCACATATAGCAAGTAGTTGGTTGAGGCAATGGCACCTAAAACAAAGGCTATGCATGTTGGGAAAAAGGAGGCGAATGGCACTGATGGATAGCTCCTCAATAAACACAAGACTAGATTCCACCAAAAAAAAAAGATAAGCACGCGTCCACCAAAGAAAACTTGACCCCATCTAAGTAAGTTTGAGACAAAGACTAGTAGCAAGGAGAAAGATAAATTGTCTCCCAAGAAGCTTTCATGTATTCCTCTTATTGATCTGAATCGATGTATATGAAGAAGCATTTGAGGATATCTATTATTGAGATAGATATAGCCTCTAGAAAAATCATTAGCATCTCATGAAATGTGATTTGCATAGAGGAATGAGGCAATCTTTGGATTTTTAGGATAAGGAAACTTTGATATTGTGGCTTTGCAAGAAATTAGACTTATCAAGGAAAATGCACCCTTGTTTGGGGCAATTGGTTATGTCACCCTAGTTAAGGCATGTAATAGAGGATATAATAGCACTATAGTAATGATTAAGGATGTGCTCGGATTGGTCCAATGATGGAGATTGCATCATAATGGCTTCCATCAATGTGTCAGAAGAAGAAATGCAAATCTACTTGTATGTGTGCATGTCATCTTGAAATATGGTCGTTCTTGGTAGAAAGGGTACTTGATGTGCCCACCTTACTTCTTGGTGATTGGAATATGACATATGATACTACCGACCAATTTCATGACAAGTTGCATGATCAACAAGGCATAAGACAAGTGGCAAGATTTGCAACACCCACCAACTTAAGGATGTTGTGTCTTCCTTGGTGCGTCCTATGTGTTCACTTGTTGGCACAATCGTCAACAAGTGAGCTCTTGTAAGGCGGCAAGGTTAGATAGATTGTATAGTAATAATGAAGCCTAGTTGGCATCCATTAACAACAAAATTAAAGACTTATATGGATTCATTGCATCTAACCATTACATGGTCCGGTTGATGTTTAGAGTATTGTTGCCAAGTGGTTCAAGCCAAGGACTACCACCCTTTAGGTTGAATATGCCCTTCTTGGATGACCCCAAATTTGTGATGAAGACAAAATATGTGTGGATGGAGGCTAAAAAGGGGCAAGTAGACATCATACGTGTGGATAAAATGCAATCATGTAGTTATTTCACTTGCTAATGATAAAGTTGTTGCTTGCAATAGGAGAACAGCTATGGATTCAACATTCCTAAATTAGAGGTGATTTCTATCTATTCTTTCTATCTCTCCTAATGATCTTGTTGTCATTTTTTTATTGCATGAGTGTGAGACTTTCCTTAAGGATCAAGGAGCATAGAGTGTGCAAATAACTAAAATCTTGTTGAAAGCTAAGTGGGAAGTTGATGGGAATACACCAACTCCCTTCTATTTTAGTGTAATAAAGAAGAAGATTGAAAGAGAAACTATAAGCTGCAGTGTAGTTGAAACTAATCAAAAGGTATCTCAAAATGAGGAGATCATGGGTATATCCACAAGATGTGTCATCCATAGTTGGTTATCCATTTGAATATCCCACTAACTATGTCTTGTGGTAAAGGCTAATGGCCAAAGGCCGAGGAGTCACCCCTTGTATAAGTACACACTATACAATCATATATAAGTGAAGATACCAAAGAATAAGGGTAAAGTTGTACCCATAAAGACCCTCTTGTGTGCTTCCTCTCTCTCTCTCTCTCTCTCTCTCTCTCTCTCTCTCTCTCTCTCTCTCTCTCTCTCTCTCTCTCTCTCTCTCTCTCTCTCTCTCTCTCTCTTTCAATCTCATAGCTTTGGATTCACACCCCACAATTACTTCCTCTCAAATGGTATTAAAGTTGTGTTTATGGGAGCTCGTGGTGGTGGTTGGAGTGAGAAGCACGAGGAGTTAAGGTTCAAGCTTCATTTGCAACATATATGCTTGTTGTCCAAAATTGAAAGAGTTATCTTATTATTGAGCTCTCTATTTAAGTCAAACAATTATTCTAATTTGGGGAGCCATTGAGGCCTAGTTTGAGGGTTTCCATAGCCTAACTTGGAAGCATTTTGATAGCCAATAGTAGTTGGAGTTAAAACAACTTATTTTGGTTTTGGAATGTTCAGGAATAGGTTTTGGTCTATGTATTTGATGTATTTAAGTATACGGGTTGCTTAAACGTAGGGTCAGCTTGTGGATAAGTAGGGGGCTTTGCTAACTAGTGGATTGAAGCTAGGGCCTACTTATAGCCAAGTACATGACCTACTTCAAGAATAGACATGCATGCGATACCAAAATATCAAATCAGTGTGGTGTATCAAGAATGTTTATACTCCAAATGCAATAATCTAATATTTGAGTGTAGAATCAATCATATTGATTGCTATTGTGACAAATTTTCATCACAATAAAATCAAAACAGTGCCTCAAAATGTTGCACACCTTGTATGCTTTATAAGGCTTCTTTTAGTATTTATCCCTCAAAACAAATGCTTAGCCATTTGGAAATTAAGCCACTTTTTGCATATGGTGAACTAAGCATTTTGGAACCCTATTCACATTGAAGCAATTATTGTGTTGACTACTTGTTCAATTGTATTATGTTCACACTACACTAATAAGACCCTTTTTATTTGAGACATAAAGCAATTCTCATTTCCAATTTTTTTAGGGGTTGTTTTACACATTAAAAATAGCCAAAAACTTCCAAATTTTTTGCAAAAAAATCATATACGTTAGGGAGAGCCTAGATATCATTTTGGCATTAATTTTGGGTTTTTTTGATGTTGTGTTAGCCATTGTTTGATAATTGGAGTGGCACTAGGTTACAATCATATTTATCTCTTTGGACTTGCAATTATAGTGTTGGTGTTTGGTACACATTGTCGCGACTAATGGCTTCTTCTTCTTCTTCTTCTATCTCTAAAAATTCATTGTTGAACATTGAGAAATTGGATGGAACAAATTCTCATATGGAAAAGAGACAATTTACAATATATTAGTACAAAATAGACAAAGTAAGTTAATTAAAGCTTGAGGGCATGAATGGATGTATGTGATGAGATGGAGAGCTTACATGCTCTACTAGCACGTTCACTCTCTCTAAGTAAATGTATTTCAATGTAGAGGATACAAAAGGTGGTGCTCTAGAGTCTAGAAGAAATTATGTGACTTATATGAAAATAGAAGTATTGCATCATAGGTATATTGACTAAAGAAACTTGTTGGCCTTCAAATGGAGAAAATGACATCTATGTCTAATCATCTCAATGAGCTTAATGATACCACAAAAGGTTGCATGTCATGACTTTGTAAAGACTATATTTTTTCTTGTCAACTCATTTGAAATTTGGGATTCTTTTAAAAAGGCTATTAGTAACTTGGAACCCATTAGTTGACTAGTGCTAATGTAGAAAGTAGCTTGCCTATAGAAGAGGTGAACATGAAGGACCATAGGTTCTAGGAAATCCACTACACTTACAATTAGAGGGTGCTCCAATGCAAGAGGGAAGTCCCCTAATAGGAAACTCATGGAGTAAGTCTCACACAAGAAAAGACATGGAATGCTATTACTATGACAAAAATGATCACATCCAAAAGGATTGTTTGAAGTGGAAACCAATAATAAATGAAAACAAAAGAGTGATAAAAGATAGCATGAAGGCGAAAAAACATAAGGGAAATATTGAAGAGATCAATACCATAAATAGTGTGATGATGGTGATGTGCCTTATGTCTTTATACTTATAGATGCATTCTTTATTGCTACTAATGATGGCATGCATCAAGATTGGATTTTTGATTTAGGGGTATCATTTCATATTATTGTCCCCATAGGAAGTAGTCTGTGACATATGATGCCAGAAGAAAAGGATGCATCCAACTAGAAAATAACTGTATTAGCATTATTGGAGTGGAAGATGTGCACTTGTGGCTAATGGTTTCTCTTTGTACTTAGGAATGTATGTCATATATCAGACTTGAAGATAATTTTGATAAGTATTGGATTGTTGGATAATCATGGTGACCATGTGGTCTTTAGTGATCATGTATGGAACATATGCAAAGGCTCCCTTTATTTGCCAAAGGGCCAAAATGAGACACCTTATGCTCTTTGTCTATATGTAGTGTAAAGGATCACATTGTAGTTGTCATAGAATAACCATCTTTACCACTTTGACATCATTGTTTAGGCCATACATCCATGGCTAGAAGCAATAGTTGTTTCACATTTGTAGTATCTTCTATCTTTCAACTTTTTTGATCTTGGAATGGGCAAGCATTGTATATATGGTAGACTAAAGGATTGCCAAAAGAAAGGTTTTGGTACTAGAAGATTCAAATATTTGCAATTGACAGATAGTGATCTAAGTGGGCCTATACCTATGGTTTCTATGGGTGGAGTATCTTGCTTCATTACTTTCATTAATGATACCATTAAGAAAATAGGTGTATTTCCAAAAAAGTAATGTCTTTGACACGTTCCAAAAGTTTGTGACTTATGTAAAAATGAGCCAAAAAGAAGCTAAAATGTAAACTTTTGTGATATGCATGGCATCAAAAGAGAGTTGACTACTCCAAAAAACCCAACTCAAAATGATATGGCTAAGAAAATAAATAGGATAATTCAAGAAATGGCTCATAGTATGCTATCTAATGCAGGTCTCAATTATGGTATTTGGGTTGACACTATTAAGATAACTATTCATTTGATTAATAGATCATCCAACAAGACACTGGATGGAAAGATTCTAGAAGAGGTATAGTCTAGTAAGAGACTTTTTTTATTGTTGGGGTAAAGGTCAATGTTGCTTGCTACCATCTTGCTCACTAATCCTAACTATATATGTGCGTACTCATTCTTTATTCTTTGAGTGATAAGACTATAAGGTGATACTCACAAGAGAGCTATTAGATGCACCACAAACATAGTGTCTTGTGTGTGTGTGTGTGTGTGTGTGTGTGTGTGTGTGTGTGTGTGTGTGTGTGTGTGTGTGTGTGTGTGTGTGTGTGTGTGTGTGTGTGTGTGTGTGCAATCTCCATTCTCCTTGTAGCTCCAATAACTAGTATCAGAGTAGAAAGGAGTCTCTAGCCATAGTGCTACCCCAAAAGAAATCCTCATGGTCTCTATTTTGGACAAGATTTGACATGTGTGAAGAGGTCAACAAATTATTGGGTTAAGCTTATAAGTTCTTAGTCTACTCCATTTTTTGATTTGAGTCAATTTCAGGCTCCATGTTTTTACCACTTTCATATTACAAATTTCACTATTTTGGAGTTTGTTATTGGCTACTATTGTATGCAACACATGTTACTAGAGTAGAGACTCCAGTGCATATGTTGTAGCAAGTCTTGAACTACATATATTATCATATTGCCTATGTATATTTTCCTGTGAATGTGAGAGAACATTATGTCTTGATGTATTACAGTGGTTTCAGGGAGATCAATCTTCCACTATACTTCTAAACAAGTGGATGTTGTTATGCTACTATATCTGTGAGGAAGCATTGATGTTGTAATACCATGTTTTAACTATATATAATGACTTTCATAGCATTTGGATTGCGATATATGTATAATTATTGAGTAATGGTTCTTTTTTAATCTTCTCTTAGTTTGGTTATATTAACTAGGTGTCATACAAAGTTTGCTAGTTTTGTAGTGTAGTTTCTTGATTTTTTGATTACTATCACTTAATAGTTAGTTGTTATTTTATAAATAACTTCATCTTCTAAAATGGATAGGGGATTGTATAACAAAAGAAAGTTTTTTAGTACTAAATTTAGCTCATGGCAGGAGTACATCTAAGATGTTATTATTCAAAAGAAGTAACTAAGGCCCATAAGAGTCACATATGCAAAACCAGTAGACATATTTGAAGATAATTGGTCAAAGTTTGATGCATTGGCCAAATCCATTATAAGACTCCACTTCACAGAATTTGTGTATTTTATGGCTGTGAATGAGACCACTACACATAACTTATGGAAAAAGATATGGGACACTTATGAGAAAGAAATTGCATCTTATAAGATATATGTCATCAAAAAGTTGTTTGAGCTGTAAATGAAGTAGGGCTTTACTATCGCCTTCCACCTTAATGAATTCAACATCATATTCAATCAGATATAGGCTCAAAAGTTGATTTTTGAAGATGAGGTTAAGGCTATCTTTTTGTTATGCTTCTTGCTTGCTTCATGGAACACCTTTAGAATAGCAATAAGTAATTGAACTCTAGATAGTGAGTTAAAGTTTAGTAACATTGTGGACAACTTGTTGGCTAAAGAGATATATAGGAAATCTATGGAACAAGGGAGAAATGGTTTGGCATTGGCAAGTCAAGAAGAAAGAGGCAATATATACTATAAAGGCAAGAACTAGGATAGTGGGTAGCACACAACAAATCCATGTCCAAGGATGACATTGAATGCTTCCATTGTGGTAAAAGAGGCCACTATTAGAAATGGAAGCAAGGGAAAAATGATAAGAAGAAGGATGATAAGGATGGTGATAGGAAAGAAGGTAAAGGAAAGATAAAGATCGAGAAAATCAATATGGTGACTATGCATAATGATGATGGTGGAGTGCTATTTACTTCTACTCTTCTTGCACATATGCTAGTTGTACCAAATAGACAACTGACTCAATATTGGATTCTTGATTCTAGTGCATCTTTTTATATGACTCCTTATAAGAAATGATTCTATTCATATGATAGCAACAACAAGTATGGATGAGTCCATCTTTTGGTAATAACTATGTAATGGATCTACCTTTACTCTTTGAAATGTACACTATGTGTCCAAGCGTATTAAGAACTTGATATCTATTGGTCAATTGGATGACTTGGGTTACTCTACTACGTTTGGGAGTCAATCATAGAGAATCCTCATGGGATCATCTGCTATTGGAGGAGCCAAGTGTGGCACTTTTTATCCCTTGCATGTATCTTTTGTCAGAAATCATGTAATTTCAGTTAATTGAGAAGCCAAATGTATTTTTATGGCATCTCAATTGGGATATGTGTCTAGAAAAGGAATAGAAATTCTATCTTATTTGGGTTACTTGCTTTCTCTTGATTTTTCTGATCTTTTAGTTTATGAATATTGTATATGTGGAGCTATGCACCTTCATCCTATTACAAAAACTAAAATACAAAAATGAGTGAACCACTTGACTTAGTACATAGTGATAACTACATATGTTGAAGCATTTTCTATGAAAAAGACAGATAGAAAAAGAAGTGAATTGCTTGACTTAGTACATTCAACCTATTAAAAAAAACTAAGAAAGTGTGGGCTTTCACTATGGGTAAATAAGGCTCTATCTTGTTTTCAAAAATTTCTAGCACTCGCTCATGTGGGATAAAAAGGAAACTCACTACACATGGTAATCCTACCAAAAATGCTATTGTAGAGCATATGAAAAGGAAAATAAATAAAAGAATGTTGAGTGTACTATCTAATGTTAATCTTAGTCAAGGATTTAGGGCTAAGCCTATGGTGATTGTTGTAGATTTGATAAATAGGTCATCTGATACTACTTTGGATGGTGGGATTCTAGAATAGGCATGGTATTATCACTTAAGAGTATTTGCCTGTGAATCTTATGTGCATGTAGCAAAGGAAAAGAGTAGCAAGTTAGAGCCAAAATCTACTAAATGCATCTTTTTGGGCTATAGACAAAGTGGCAAGATGTGCTATCACCTTTAGGATTTGAAAGGTAGAAATACTATTCATAGTAATGATATGATCTTCAATGAGAAGAAGATGCACAATGCCACCTATTATTTTTCCATGTAGGGCAGTTGGTATAGCACTATGTTTGTAGAAAGAGGGCACAAATAATGCCTCAACTAGTGAGCAAGAAGCAGGGAGATTTATTGAGCAACAGGTTGAGAGCCTTATGGCATCTCATGAAGAAAGAGTGATAACTAAAATTCCTACTCCAAGTTAGCCAATTGTGCTAGTAGATCTACTCATATCTCTCATCCCTCAATGAAATTTCATTGTGGGGTTAAGTATGTAATGTTGAGAAATTATGTGGACCCATCTTGTTATGACTCGTGATGGCTAAAGGGCAAAAATTTATTGCCATCCAAGAGGATCTATAAGTTGAAGGGAGTACAAGGCAAGGTTAGTGACTAAAATTTTAAGCAAGAAAATGTGTGGGCTTTGATGATATCTTTTCACATATGGCAAAATTCACTACACTTCACACTATGCTTGCCTTGGTGGCTAAGGATGAGATGAACCTTGTACAATTGGATGCTAAGACAATATTTCTACATGGTGACCTTCTTTATGAGATCTACATGTAGCAATTAGAGGGTTTTGTGGGAAATGGCTAAGAAAAACTTGTTTGCAAGCTAAAAAAGAGTCTCTCTAGAGTAAAGTGGGTCCCACAAAAATGGTATATTAAATTTGATGCCCTTATGTTAGTGTGATGGCTATAAGAGAAGTGAGGCAAACCACTACTTATACACTAGAAGGACCAAAGATGGTAGCTTGATGGGATAGAAACAAGGAGATTTCTCTATTTGTCCCAAAAGAATTATATGAGCAGTGTTGTATCTTTCAATATGGAGGGGGGAATGCAACTACTATTCCATTTCCTTCAAATGTGAAACTTAATAGTAATGATTGTCCGAAAACTAAGGAGAGGGCTGAAATGGGCAAGGCTCATCATGTGTGGGTAGTCTCATGTATGCTATGATTGCCTCTCACTTAGACATCAACTTTACAGTGGGAGTAGTGAGCATGCATATGTCAAACTTTGGCAATAAGCATTGGGAAGTAGTGAAATGAATCTTGAGGCACTTAGTGGTATAAGAGATATGTGCGTATGCTTTGGGAGTAGTAGTACTAATGTACTTAAATACACAAAAGTAGACTATGCAAGGAATGTTGACAACATAAATTCAACCACAATATATGTTTTCACCTTGTATGGTGGTGCAATCTCATGGATATCTCACTTGCAAAAATGTGTGGCATTATCCAACCCATTGAAGTTGAATGTATTACATCCATAGAGATCCCTAGTGGGAGACCTGGGCCTTAATGAATGCATGCCATTGTTACACAATGATAGTCAGACTCCCATCACATCGGCAAAGAATTCTATGTTTCATGTGAAAAACAAGCAGATAGAAATGGGGTATCACTTCATTTATTGGGTGCTTGATGATAACTAAGTTGGGCTTATCAAATTTCATACAGATGATGACCGTGCAAACTTTCTCACCAAGAGCCTACCCTTTGAATTTGAAAGTTTACACATTGCACGGAGTTGATGGGCATTGAGTGAGGGTAACTCACATATGTTTTACCTCATACATTCTCTCATTCTTTTGTGTGTGTGTGTGTGTGTGCATGGGTGCGCGTGCATGCAATCTTCATTTTCATTGGAACTCCAATAGTTGTGATCATTTGCAAGCATTTTATTGTGAGGCTTACCACCAAAGGGATAGATGCCATCTCTTGACTATGTCATAGTTATGAATTATGGAGAGTCCTTATGCTATGTTGATGCCCTGATAGGGATGACAATCATAAGTGGAACAAGGCTATACATTCAAAGATGGATGAACTCTTTATTCAAGAATGCTATTTGGAAGTTAGTTCCTTCCCCTAAGGGCAAGCATCACTTACCATGAGAATGCGATTATAAGCTAAAAATGTCTCCATCTGATACATTGTCTAACTACAATGTAAGCTTGGTAACAATGGAATCCAAGTAAGAAAAGGAAATAGTCTTTGATGAGATCTTCTCACTAGTAGTCAAGATGAATGCCCTTTGTATGGTATAGAACTTGGGTAAATGGATGTTAATACAACTTGCCTATCTACGCAAGAATATTTATATGCAATAGGCAAAGAGCTTTATTGTGGAAGGAAAGAAGCAATTGGTATAGAAGCTCCACAAGAGCTAATATGGATTGAAACATGCTTCTAAGGAGTGTTATCATAAACTTGATGCCTTCATGAGGTCTCAAGGATACACTAGGAGTGAGAGCAATCGCTTCTTATATACATAGAAAGTTATGGATGGTAGTTGTAATCCATAGGAAAAGTCATAATGCAAATTGTAAAAGAATCTAGTAGAATTCTAGGAGGATTATTGTGATCCTAAAAGTAAGAGTATCAGGGCTTAAAATCCATTCAAAGGATCAACTAAAAAGTGGCCACCCTATATAAGAGTGACACCTCTTTTATAATATTTCCAACTAGGGTCTTGCTAGATGACCTATTGATCAAATGAATAGCTATTTTAATAGTGTCAATCCAAATACTATAAGTGAGACTTGCATTAGATAACATGCTGTGAACCATTTCTTGGATTGTTATGCTTATTTTCTTAGCAACACCATTTTGAGTTGGGTTTTTTGGAGTAGTTAACTCTCTTTTTGAGTAATGGCTAGATGCAGTTAGTCCATATAAGACTTTAATTTTGTTGTTAATGGTTTTCCACTAGGTTCCATTATTACTATAAAACTTGCCTAATCTTGCCACGTTGCAAGTTCCCCCTTGTTGATGATTGTGCCAACAAGTGAACACCTGGTATTGCACTATAAGTGACTCTCAATGGGCTACTCTCCTCTCCACTCCAAACTAAGAAATTCACAAGCAAGTAAGCAAACTAGTGATTTTAAGATTGTAATAGACACACCTTCAACTCCATGCCATTGTGCCTTATCCAAATTGGAGTAAAACTAGCCTTACTATCCTTGTATAGGCGCCATTCACTCCAAGATCTTAATCTATGCTTCAACCTACTTCAAGCTCTAACTACCATAGCAAGGAAAAGAAGAAGAGAAAGAATAAGAAAAGAAGAAGAAGAAGAAGAAGAAGAAGAAGATGGTGATGGAGAAGTAGCAGAATGTTGCACCCTTGTCCCTCACACTCTAAACCTCAATCACACACACACACACATGCACACACGCACACACGCACGCACACACGCACGCACACGCAACACCGCGATGGGGGCAAGCAAGAAACACATGTGAGCAAGAGAGTAAGGAGAATTGGCACACACATAATTGTCTTTTTCAGCTTATATACATGGATGTTAGTGTTTGACTATGAGGCTTACATGCATATCTCCACAAACAAGTGAAACCAGCTCGATCCTAAACCCAAGAAGTGCATTTTTCTTAGGTATGGTGATTTAGGTGAGATGGGTTATCTTATTTGGGATCCTAAAGCTAAGAAGATAGTACATAGCCATGATATTATCTTCAATGTAGATACAATGCATAAAAAATCCACAAAGGATATTGAGATACATAGGATAGTAGTCCAAGAGCATAGAAAACTGCCACGTGAGCAACATCTATGACATGTCTTGCATGTTATGGGGCTTGAACAACCAAGAAATGTTGAGGTAGGTGTACCATAGACAAGTGGCAACCTCACATTGGGCAAGATAGATGGTTGGGATAGCCAAGGATGTAGGTTGAGACAATCTATGAGAGACTTTAAACCACTAAAAAGATACGTACAATCTCTTCACTATGTCCCCATGAATAGCTCAAATCAATAATTGAACCATTGACCAACCAAGAGCATGGGATCCCTAGCTAGATCAATCACCCTTGAGGCATCAAGTTGACAACCATAGGACCATTCCCACATAGCACTTGAGAGAGCTCTATTCGAGACCTGGACTAGACTCATCAACCACCACTCAAACTTGTTGAGCACTCAATTATTTGAGAGAAAGTTAAACTTGACTTGACCCAAGATCCTCTTCACAAATCCAACTTTGCAACACTCAATTAATCAAGTCTTGACCCCTCAACTGTTGAGATATCGAGCTCCACTCATGATATGCCAGGGTGACCTTGTGCATTTATGTCACCGACTTGTCAGTTGCAGATGCAGTTGGTACACCACCCATGAATAATAGCTACATGACAGCTATCCTTATCTACTCTAGTTCGTGGCTCAGTTAGTATGCCACCTTAGTTAGTTGAGTTTGGTTTGAGACCCATATATAGGGTTCTTCTATTTCTTTGTATTAGAGTTCTTTTGGCTTACACAACTAAGAAGAGGAAAACTGTTTTCAGCCTCCACCTTTGTGTGTATTCCCCCATTGTGCAAGCAAGAAAGCTACAAGTGAGACTCCTTCCTTCTCTCCCACAATCTTGACATGGTATCAGAGCCTTGTTCGTGGTAAGGATCTCAAGAAAGCAAGCCAAGCTCGCGGTGTTCTGGTAAGAGGAGCAGTGTTGCTTTCATTTTCTGTTTTGGGAGCAGATCTCTGCAGGTAGCACAGCCGAAAATTGCAAGAGTGCACTGTCTCAGGTTGAGACGCCCTTCGCGGTGAAGCAAGAGGGCAGTATATGCTGCGGGTAAGGGCTTTAGCCCTTGACGACCCTGTTTTTTTTATTTGAGGCCATTTCGGGGCCTGTTTTGGAGGCGGAAGTTTTCTGCATGCACTCAGGAAAAGGTCCAGTTTTATGCTGTGCGACCACTGTTCTACAGGTCGGTGAAAAGTTACCACAGAAATTGCATCGTATGCTTGTGTGCAGAGACATTGGGAGTTACAGAATCATCCTTGGTTCCTGTTTATGCAAAATCGTCACTAGGAAGTGACTGTGTGGTCAAATACCACTTTCGCCAGTTTTGAAGATTTGCCCTTGTGAGGGTGAAGCTGTGTTTTTTGTAGTGACAAAATTTTTTGCAATGTTCTGTAATGGCGTCTGATTCTCTTTCACATATTGTCACTGAAAAGCTTGATAAGAACAACTTCCAAGCATGGAAGTTTAGAATGACGAATTTCCTTATGGGAAAAGGATATTGGGAATTTGTTGCAGGAAATGAAGAAGAACCAGTTCTTCCTGATGTTCCCAATCAACAGCAAATGCAGGCATTCAAAGCATGGCATGAGAGAGCCAGGAAAGTTATGTACTGGCTGTCTATCAGTATTTCAGACTCTATGATTGTGCATATTCAGGATGCAAGTACGCCAAAGGAGGCATGGGATACTTTGTCAAAAATGTATAGCACAAATACGCAAGCCAGGAAAATGCAGCTCAAGCAAGAGTTACATAATGTGCAAAGAGAAAGTATGAGCATCAATGACTACCACATGAAGGTGAAGAATATTGCAGATGCACTTGCTTTCATTGGGTCGCCAGTGGAAGATGATGATTTAGTTTCTGTGACCTTGAATGGTGTAGGAAAGGATTATGCACAGTTTCGGACATCCATTTCAGTTCGTGAAAGATTTCCTGATTTTGAGGAGTTGATTGCTCTTCTAATTTCTGAGGAGCAGAGAAATGGTGGTACATCTTCTTCAGGAGGAACTTCAAAAGAAATTGTCTTCTACTCAAATGCTGGGAGAGGTAGAGGCAGAGGTAGAGGAGGCCGATTTGGAGGCAGTGGTAGAAATCAGAATATGCAGCAAACTCAAGAAAACCAGTCCTATGGAGGAGGACGTGGTAACTCTAGAGGCAGGGGGAGCCAAAGAGGTCGTGGTGGATGGCAAAGAGGCCAAAATGCAAACAGTAATGTTGAATGCTACTACTGTGGTAAAATGGGTCATATGGCTAAAGACTGCTATAAAAAGCAGAATGACATCATGAATGGAAAACTACAACAAGGGAATTATGTATCTTCTAGTAGATAGGGTGATGACAGAAATGAGCATTTGTTTATGGTGCAGCATATGAACAATTCTGTGACAAGTGCAGAAGAAAGCAACGATGTATGGTATGTTGACTCAGGTGCATCAAACCACATGACAGGTCATGCAGAATGGATGAAGGATGCAAGGAAAATGGAAAAACCAGGATTTGTGGAGACTGGTGATGATACTGCACATCCTATTGTGCAGATTGGAAAAATTCCTTTGTCTATGCAGGATGGGAAAAAGAAATACATGTCCGATGTATTTCATGTCCCGAATATCACCAAGAATCTGGTTTCTATTGGTCAAATGGTTGAGCAGGGCTTGCAGGTCAGATTTAATCCTCATGGATGCTTTGTTGAGGATATGAAAAATAAAGGTCGCTTGATAGCAAAAGGAAAGAAGAAGGGCAGAATGTTTACGTTGGATGCAGACATGTCTGAATTGAGTGCATCAATGTTTGCACATGGGACCGGTGTAGTTGCAGATATTGATATCTGGCATAAACGCATTGGTCATGTTAATGTACAGCGACTTAAATCAATGCAGGCCCAAAACATTGTTGCAGGATTGCCTAAATTCAAGGTTGCAGAAATGCATAAGGTATGTGAAGCCTGTCAGTTTGGAAAACAGGCAAGGAAACCATTTCCTAGACATGTTCAAGAGAGTAAGAAGCCATTGGAATTAATCCACTCTGATGTGTGGACTATTAAAGCTGCATCTCTTGGAGGCTGTCATTATTTTGTCACTTTTATTGATGACTATAGCAGAAAAGTTTGGGTGTATTTTATGAAAAAGAAAAGTGAAGTTTTTGGGCATTTCAAAACTCTTAAAGCTATGGTTGAAAAAGAAACAGGCCTGCAAATAAAATGCCTAAGGTCAGATGGAGGGGGGGAATACCTCTCAAATGAGTTTGCAAGGTTCTTGTAGGAGCATGGCATAAAGCAGCAATATTCATGCAGTCATACCCCACAACAAAATGGAATTGCAGAAAGGAAAAACAGGCATATTGGAGAGGTATCTCGTGCCATGCTCAATGAAAAAGACATGCCAGATTTTTATTGGGCTGAGGCAGTTGCTACGGCAGTCTACATAATGAACAGGACTCCCACTGCAGCAATACATGGGATGACTCCAGAGGAGAGGTATACTGGTAGGAAACCAGATATTTCTCATTTGAAAATTTTTGGTTGCATTGCCTATGTACATGTGCCAGATGAGTTGAGATCCAAGTTGGATCCAAAAGCTGAGAAGTGCATCTTTATTGGTTACTCTCTGTGGCAAAAAGGGTATAGATGCTATAACCCTTCTATTCGTAAGTTTACAGTGAGTAGAGATGTTGTTTTTTATGAGATGAATAGCTGGTATAAACCAGTAAATGTGATTGATGATGTAGATGCACAAAATGGTAATGCTTCACAGAATTCACAGCAGCAGTCACAAAATATTAGTGGACCTGGAGCGTCCTCTAGCAGTGGTTCACATTCTTCGCCATGGACAGGCAGATTGAGATCAGGAGAATCTTCTCAAAGCAATGCAGATAGTGGTATGCAGGTATCACGAAAAAAAAAAAGAGAAGGTTGATCTGCCCATGTTTGATGTGAATGCAGGTCACTCTTATGTGGATGGTGAATCCAGTGGCTCAGAACAGAGCATTGATGATGAGTTGGGTATCCCCTCTATTGTTACACCTGGAGTAAGGAAGACTAGGGATGTTTTGAGAGCACCTGGAAGTGAGCCTACTTTGCATAGGTCTACCAGAGCTTGGTATCCTGTGAATAGGCTAAAATATGATGGATTTACAGCCATCCACTATGCATATATGGTCAAAGTGATACAGGAACCAGAACCCACTTCTTTTGAGCAAGCCATGGGAAAAGAAAAATGGGAGAAAGCCATGGATGAAGAAATGGATGCCTTGGAAGCAAATGCTGCATGGGAGTTGGTACCTTTGCCTAAAGATAAGAATGCAATTGGCTGTAAGTGTGTTTATAAGGTGAAGCACAATGCAAATGGTTCTATGAACAGATATAAGGCAAGATTAGTAGTCAAGGGGTATGCACAAACATATGGCATTGATTATGAAGAAACATTCAGTCCGGTTGCAAGGATGGCAACCGTAAGAGCAGTCATTGCTATGGCTGCATCAAAGGGATGGTCTTTACATCAGATGGATGTAAAGAATGCCTTCTTGCATGGTGATTTGCAAGAAGAGGTCTATATGGAGCAGCCACCAGGTTATGTGCATGCTGTTCATCCTGAGTTTGTTTGCAGGTTGAAGAAAGCCTTGTATGGCTTGAAGCAAGCACCTAGAGCATGGTCTGACAAGATAGGGCAGTATCTTGTCACTATTGGCTTTCAAATTTCCAAGGCAGATTTCTCACTTTATGTGAGAAAAACAGAGAAAGGTATTATGCTGCTTGTCATTTATGTTGATGATTTGATTATGACATGTGACAGTGATGAACATATCCTTCATGTGAAAATGCTATTGAAGCAAAAGTTTGAGATGAAGGATTTGGGAGAGCTGCGTTATTTCTTGGGCATTGAGGTGATTAGATCACCAAGTGGGATACAGCTCTTGCAGAGGCAGTATGGATTGGACATGCTGTCCAAATATGGGATGACAGGCTGTAAGCCTATTTCAGTTCCTTTGGAGCAGAATGTGAAGCTGAGCGCAGATGCAGGTGAGCTTCTGGAAGACCCTACTATGTACATACGCATAGTAGGAAGTTTGATTTATATGACTATTACCAGGCCAGATTTGAGCTATGCTGTTGGATTGGTAAGTCAGTTTATGCAAGCTCCAAGGAAACCGCATTTGGATGCGGCTAGACGCATACTCAGGTATGTGAAGTCCACATTGCAGTATGGACTACTTTATGAGACTGGGGTTCAGATACAGCTGCATGGATACACTGATGCTGATTGGGCTGGTAGTATTTCTGATAGACGATCTACCAGTGGATATGTGTTCTCTTTTGGGAGTGCTGCAGTCACTTGGAGCAGCAAGAAACAGCCTACAGTTGCCTTATCGAGCACAGAGACTGAGTACAGGGGCGCAGCAATGGCTGCATGTGAGGTAGCTTGGTTGCATAAGCTACTTTATGATATGCATCAGCCTACAGATGGGCCAGTTGTCATTTATTGTGACAACATGAGTAGTATACACTTGGCAAATAACCCAGTCTATCATGCTAAAACAAAGCACATTGAGGTGCATTATCACTATGTGCGGGAGAGGGTTTTACTAGGTCTTATTGATCTAGTTTATGTCAGCACAAAGGATCAGGTAGTTGACATATTTACGAAGGCATTGGGTGCAGAGAAGCTACGCAAGTTCAGAGACCTGCTTGGTGTGTAGGAATTGGGATTGAGCTCGAGGGGGAGTGTTGAGATATCGAGCTCCACTCGTGATATGCCAGGGTGACCGTTGTGCATTTATGTCACCGACTTGTCAGTTGCAGATGCGGTTGGTACACCGCCCATGAATAATAGCTACATGACAGCTATCCTTATCTACTCTAGTTCGTGGCTCGGTTAGTATGCCACCTTAGTTAGTTGAGTTTGGTTTGAGACCCATATATAGGGTTCTTCTATTTCTTTGTATTAGAGTTCTTTTGGCTTACACAACTAAGAAGAGGAAAACTGTTTTCAGCCTCCACCTTTGTGTGTATTCCCCCATTGTGCAAGCAAGAAAGCTACAAGTGAGACTCCTTCCTTCTCTCCCACAATCTTGACATCAACTAGGCAAAAAGCCCCTTTTTGAGTCTATAGGACTTGAGTTCCTTAAAGGCCCTTCACATCAAGCAATTAAGAGGATCCTCTAAATTTCCTCTCAAGTTTGGACTTGAGCAATTGACTTGAGGTCCCAATCTAGGATATCAAACTCAATAGAATAAATTTGGACTCGAGAGAACTAGGTTAACACACTTAGTCATATCCACGCTAGCCCTCAACTAGATAGACTCAAACTTGAGAGAACTAGGTTAACACACTTACTCATTCCAAGCTAGCTCAAGGCTAATCCACAAGTGAATTGTTTGAGACTGGACTTAAAAAATGCCACTTGCAATCAAAGTGCTAGCTCAACTTAACTAAACTTGAGCACTCGAGTGCGATACACTTAAGTGCACCTAGGGATAGTAAATAAAATGTAGAAGCAAGACTTGAACAAAGAACTAGGTAGTCAACTAAGGGGGTTTTGGAAATGAGAAAGATAAAGGTTAAATAGGAGAGTGTATACACCTTACTTATTATCAGAAAGAAGTAAGCCTATTTGAGCATGAGACCATAAGGTAGGATTGTTAAAATTAAGTCTCTAATTGAAGACCCCTGCAAATCAAGGGAGATATCATAAGGAAAACCAAAACACCTATCAAAGCAATCCACCATGCATAATGACTCAAAACCCCAAAATGAGTAATGGCTCACCTAATAAGCCTTAAGAGGACCTCACACAAAATCTACTAGGAGCAACTTAGGTCTTAGCATAACCCAAGATTTTATTACAACCTTCAAGCAACATTAGTGAGATAGCCAAGCTCTTTGAGGCCCTTAAGCAGACACAACCCTATTGCTTGAACATCTAGTGCATAACTATTTGGGGGGGGGGGGACCATCTTCCATCTAAGTATTCAAGTCCCCCATGAATTGTGGATGATTCCAACATGATGCTACTTGCTATAGAGCAAGCTCTTCTATTATAGTATATGCATGAACTAGTAAAGCACAAGAGGAGTCTTCTACTAACTCAAACGAACCAACATTTGCACAAAAAATACCAAGCCCTCCTATTAGGGAAAATCTAAAGTATCAAAAGTAGCAAAGGAAGCTCAATGCATTGAGCTCATAGCATTTGAGTGCCCAAACTATATCATGTATATATTTGGGAGTATATACCTTCAATAAGTCTTCAAGTCTATAAGTGAAAATCACTAAAGCAAATGTCCACTATCCAAATGCAACCAATGGATCTCAAATTCAAGATGTAGAGCTCAATATAAGCATATCCAGACATAAATAACAATGTTGAACATCAACATAACTGTGTAGCATACCCAAATAGCATGTAGGCATTTAATACATAGATATTAACTATGAATGCTTGATGTCCAAATCAGAATTGTTTTATTCTGTATAAAATAGAGAACTAAAAACAACATATAATCAACTCTATGAGCACTCAGATATGTAGTTCTCATCACACTCTTTGTTTTGAGCTATATAACAACTTGATTCAATATCCTATGCAAAAGTTATGGCCAAAATGTGAAAGTATTACTAAGATACCATAGCTATCGATAATTTCTATAACATGCTCTATATCTACTCAAAATGGATAGAATGGTTGTCTCTCGGCTTAATAAGCACTTAAGAAGGCTCAAGTAAGCCCTCTAGGAAGCTCCTCAACTAGTTTGGAACAAGTGCTAAAGGTAGGGAAGCCAATTCATACCTCAAATGGATTGAAATGGAGCTACTATGAAAGTTATAACTCAAGCTCTCTTCCCAAACTGAATGCGATTTCAATGAAGCTCCCTAAATGTTCGCTCTAATACGAGTTGAAAGATGGAGTAAGAGTGAAAGAAGAAGTGAAAGAAAAATAGAAGCAAGAATTATAGAGTTTCGCACAAAAGAGAGCAAGATGGTATGTGGGAACTTCGACAATCACAATGTCCTTTTGTCAATATGTTGTATATATTTATCTCTTTGCATCAAATATCTTATCCTACAATACTTTATCCTAACATCCCCCCTCAAAAGAATTCCATCGTGAAAAAATAGAAAATACAAGTAAATACAACTGAAGGGAAAAAGGAAACACCAATGAAGATTTGATTTTACATCAATCCATGAATCCATATCATGTCTCCCTCCCTAGAGCATGCAAAGGATTTACATTGAAATTTTGTGCTTTAGGTGAGGAACTGATTTGGTAAGAAAGTCAATAGCATTGTCACAAGAGGGAACATCATCAAGTGTAATATAAGAGTTTTCCACTAACTCTAGTACAAAATGATAGCACATGTCAATGTGTGACAGACCTTAAGACTTACTTTTGGTCCTCAAACCATAGAGATACATGCTTTATTGTCATTGAAGATAGGAATTGGCTAAGAGTGGTAGACAAAGTGATGTCTTCTAGGAATTTCTTGATGTAGACTACCTCTTATGTTGCCATACTATATGCCACATATTTTGCTTTAGTAGTAGAAAGAGCTATTGCATATTATTTCTTAGTACTCCAAGAGATGGACCCACCTACTAGAGTAACAATAAATCCTATAAGAGAGACCTCTTAGTATCAAGGTCTCCACCCCAATCTACATCCAAATAAGGTCTTAAGCTATATTCATTGTGTACTTGGTAAAGCATAGTTCCATAGGAGACATGGCCTTAAGATATCTCAAGACTCTTTGGAGTTGTTTCCAATGCTTGTATGATGATTGATGCATAGCCTTTGAAAGAATATGTCCTTGATAACACAAATCTGATTGTGTAGAAGTGATTAAATACCTTAAACATCCAAGTATTTCCATGTAAGGTACATCCTCCATTTCTTCTGGAGAGAGAATGAGATGTAGAGGGATTGGGCTAGAGATTTTAAGTAAGAGGGGTTACCATTGGATTACAACTATTCATTGAGTAGAGAGAGAGAGGATATTCTAAATATATATATATGTTGATGCATTCTAATGAATGTAGGTGATTAATTCATTTCAAGTCCAAGATAGTAATGCATAGGACCATAGTTGATAATTTCAAATTGTGAGGATATTATGGATTTAGCTTTTGATATTGCATTAGATGCGTTAGCTAGGATATGAATGTCATCAACATAAAGCCTTGGGATACTAATTGTGTTGCCTTGCATGAGGACATAAATGTTATTATCTATGTTTAGCCTATGAAAACCATTGTGTACTAAATGAGAAAGTATTCCAGTATACCATTGCTTGGGTACTTGTTTTAAACCATATAGAGCTTTATTTAGAAGACAAACTTGGTTAGCTACAAAGTGAGAAGGTTAGGACATGCAAATTTCTTCTTCTAGATGACCATGGAGAAATGCTATTTTAATATCTACATGATGCAAAAGCAAATTGAACTAAGTAGCTATAGAAACTAGTACCCATAAAGATGTCATGGATAACACCAGAGAGAAGGTACTTCCATAATATAGACCTTCTATGTCTTTAAAACCTTGAGCTATTAGGTGGGCCTTGTACTTGTTAGTTGTACCATTTGGTTTGAGCTTCTTGTGAAGAGCCCATTTGCAATTGATTCCTAACTGTCGAGGAGGGAGAGGGACCAATGTCCAAGTGCAATTTTAAAGGAGAGCCTTGTATTCTTAAATCATGGAAGCTTGCCAATAATGAGATTCATTGCTTTGAAAAGCTTGAGTGGCGAAAGGACACATTGGTGGTTTAAGAGTGCTAGCATGGAGTGGATCTCTTGCTTGGCCAACTATACTATGAGCTTGGACTGAAAGACCATCCAAGCTCTTGAAGCATGGAATGGGCATTGGAAGAACTTCATCTTCATTAGAGTCAAAAGAATTGAAAATAATAATGGGTGAAGGAGGTTGGATGTTGGTAAAAATGATGGAAACAGGGGGTGTGATGCTATTTGTGGAAGACATTGTGGCTAGGCATGCCGATCTTCAAAGAGCTCTTGTAGGGAAGGTAGTCTCTTTGCTTCTTAGATTACTTGCTAGTCATGAAATGAGTACTTTAGGCGATGCAGATGATAAATGGGGGTTTCCAGGAGCTGAAGGTAGTGAAGATAACCTCTCTATAGGCGGACACACTAAAGATGGATCAATAGAGGAAGTTTTGAGTGTATTTTGTCTTGTTTGACCGGCTAATATTAGTGCCTTCTATGGGTTGCTAGTGAGATGGAATGGAGAGATGCAGGAGCATTTAGCTTTTGAGCTTCCATGACAATGTGTAGGGGAGTGGAATTTAGGTAAGGAATGAACTTAACATTGAGCAAGAATCGCAACCGTAGATGGAGCTAAAAACGTGGCATGTTTACACTACTGTCATGGTGCCATTAATGGTGTTTGGCTAGGCTTGTTTAAGATATCTACAAGCTTAGGATAATGATGATGATAGCATGTTTCAAATAGAGGATAAGAGACCAAGAAGTAGTGGCTAAGGATGTAAAGGAAGATATTTAATTCATGTGATATTGCACTCCAACCATAGATGGACTTTGTTGTCAAGAACAAAAAATCTATAGGCTATGTAGCCATATGGCTCACCATATTCAATGAAGACAAGTTGTGTGGCTTTGGGTGAAAATTTTGATTTGTGGTTAGTATTGACTAGAAAGGGTATGCATCCAAATATCTTAAGATGTGATAAGTTTGGGGATGGCCAAACCATAAATCATAAGGACGGTGATTGTGAAGAGAAGTAGAGTACAACCTGTTTTGGAGATAAGTTGTAGTGGCAATTGCTTCTTGTTAATATTCTTTGTCAAGACGCCCTGCTAATAGTATAGCTCTTGCTGCATTTAACAAAGTGTGGTTATTTTGTTCTCAGCAACTCCATTTTGTTGTGGACGATATGATATGGTAAGCTCATAATGATGAATTCCAAAGGCTTTACAATAATCTTGAAACTCATTGGAGGTGTACTCTCCTCCATTATCCGTCTATAGAGCCTTAATTCGTAATTCATGCTTATTCTCCACCACTTCTTTATACTCTTGAAACTTTGAAAACACTTGTGACTTCCTTGTGAAAGAATATACAATAGTATATCTAAAATAATCATCCATTAGTACCATGAAGTATTTTCCTCCTATGAGAGATACGGGATTGATAGAACCACATATGTCAAAATGTACTAGTTGAAGGGGTTGAGATGTAACCGAGTGAGATTTAGAGTAAGGAAGATGTGTGGCTTTGCTTAGAGCACAAGCGATAGCTAGAGGACATGTTGAGAGGCATGACCAAGTTGAAAGTGCCATAAAAGAGTATTGAGATGAGCTTGAAAGTGAGGTGGAATTAGCAAAAACATTACTAGGAGGTTTAAGATTTGAGTAACCAAGAGTGTATAGCTTTCCTAATTTTGGGCAAGAGATTTTGAGAGAAGATGAAAGTGGCTAGAGGATACCATGGTCCTTGAAGAAAGTGAGCAGTGAGAGAAGCTTGAGAAGGAGGCTCACTAATGCTGAGAAGTTTCTTCTTGAGATTTAGAACATAATAAACTCTCTGTACCTTAATGATGTAGTTGGAGGGAAGATCTACTTGAATGGTACCATAGCCTTTAGCTTACTGGATGATGTTGTCTCCCATAGCTACACTGAGTGGAGAAGATATCTCCTTGAAATTCACCAATCGTTCTTTTTGGAAGGTCATATAATGAGTAGCTCCAAAGTCTAGGAACCAAGTGTATTTTTGAGTCTTGATGAGGTACCCAAACACTTATAACTAGGGTGATGATGGTGTCTAATTGATGTGTCATAGTTTCCATTGCTAACAAAGTGAGTTTGTCCTCTCGAGTGATTTTTGTTAAATCTTTCTCTTTGTCAATAATCTTTTTCTATATGACCTTGTCTTTTATAAACATTGCATATGAGATGGTAGTGAGAATTTCTAGAAGTGGATGTAGATTGAGATGACTTATAAAAATTGGGTTTGTGATGAGGATTGCCAAGGATTCCTTTGAAGTTAGATTGAGGAGAGATCTTAGGCTTTGATTGAAAGTTGTGAACTCTTTTGTGAAGATAATTTGTATTATACATAGTTATAGTTGGAGCTTTGGTCTCTTAAGTAGAGGAAGTGGAAAGAGTATCCCTCATAACGTATTATTGCTTGATTCTATTGATGATAGGATGAAGCTTGAGTTTATCAGTGGAGGTTTGAGTTGTGATAAATGCTCTCCAGGATAGAGGCAAGGAGAGAAGAAACATAGCTTGTAGCTCCTCTTTAGAAATGTTTAAACCAAATGTTATGATCTCATCTAACAAGGACTACCACTACTCTAAGAACTTAGTGGCAAATTGATCTTCATGCATAGTAGTAGTCATGGCTAACTTTTTGAACATGGTCATTTGATATACGATATGTGTGTGTTCATAGCTATTGTTGAGGAAATCCCAAACACATTTTGTAGTGGATTTTGTTATTACTAGTTGCACTTATTGATCTCCACAATGGATCAAAATCTCTATCCTTGTAGCTGCATCTCTTTCCATCCAAGATTCTTTGTCCGGTCCTTCTTGTTCAGGGTATTCTTCTTTGCCATTGATGATGTTCTAGAGATTAGATTGAGATAGGTAGAGTTCCATTCCCAACTTCCAAACTTGATAGTTTTTACTATTGTTGAGTTTGTCGATCTTGATTTGGTGATTGTAAGAATCACGTTGACGAGAGCCATTGGAGTAATGAGAATAAAATGAGATTGTGATTTTGGAAATAGGAGAAAAGATTGATAGTCTAGACAACTAGAACCAATGCTTTGATACTGTGTAATGAAAATGATAGACTAGAGGATAAGATAACACTATGCACAATGTATAGAAAGAGAGAGTATGAAAAGTAGAGTGAATTGTAGTTATTTGTTTCATTACTGATAGTTGTATATATACATGGTACATTAATTGAGGTAGGTGAGCTCCTATTCTAAATATTTGAGATATTTACAATGAGGATCATTATGGGATCCTTTTGTTGACATGTTGCATATCTTTATCTCGTTACAACAAATATCTTATCCTACAATAGTTTATCCTAACATTACTTTGGCAACCAATGCAAGTATTATACGAAGGGTATTCATCTTGACTTCTAGTGAGAAGATCTCATCAAAGTCGATTTTCTTCTTTGCTTTAATTCCTTGGTCACCAAGCTTGCCTTGCACTTAGGTAATGCATCAAAGGGAGATATCTTCAAGTTGTAGATTCACTTTACCCGTTGGCCAATGAACTAACTCCCAAGTAGCATTTTTCACCAAATTGTCCATCTAAGATTGCATATCTCTTTTCCACTTATGATTATCATCCCTAATCCTAATATTAACATAACAAGAAGGCTCACTGCAATCCCGTAACTGTGGCATAGTTTAGAGATTGAATGTATATATCTAGTAGTCTAGAAACCCTTGTAGACCATTGTTAAACTAACTCCATTCTATAAAACATGAGGCTATCCACTTACATGTGGCACTCCCATGTCAACATTATTTGGCTATCTAAGCCCTTCATCATGTGAAATAGGTCATACAAACTACTCAAGATGGTTGTCTATCTTCTTAGAATATTATTCTATAGATATTAGCTATTTTAATGAGCTGGCTATGTATCTTATCCTCATTAAAAATGACATTATGGTCATGTACTATCTTCTTAGACTCGAGATCCCATGATTGATAGCCCATTTCTCTTGAATCTCCATATCCCAAAAAGATACGCTTCTCTGTCTTAGGATTAACCTTACTTTGCTTGTCCCTAGTTACATGTATAAATGCTTCACAACCAAAGACACATAAGTGATCATAACCAAGCCTCTTTCTAGATCATAAATCATTTGGAACTCTTCCACCCAATTACTAGGAGAACTATTGATCAAGTGTATTGCTATCTTTATAGCTTCAACCCAAAACCCCTTAGTAAGACTGATGTTGAAGAGCATACTACGAACCCTTTCTTGAATGGTCCTATTTATCTTCTTAGCCACACCATTTTGAGCTGGATTTTCAAGAGCTCTCATCTCTCTTTTGATACCATGGCTTGCACAAAAGTTCATAAAGGCATGAGAAATGTATTCACCACCATTATTAGTTCTTAATTTAAGTTTTTTACCTGAATAATTAATGGTAAATGATAAGAACTTTTGACATGCATGGGAGCACACCAAGCTTCTTATGAAGAGGATAATCCCAAACCTTCTTAGTGGCATTATCCATAAAAGTGACAAAATATGAAGCTCCACCCAATGAGTCCAAGTTCAAACAAATCATTATGAACCAAGTTCGAACACTTTGATATTCTAATGACATGACTTCTCTTATGGGACAATTTAGTTTGTTTGCCAAAAAGACAATGCTTACAAAAACCAAGATCAAAGAAGTTCAAACATAGAAGATAATTCAAACTGCACAAAGATTTTATTCTAGTCATTGACATGTGCCCCAAAAAGTGATGCCATAAGGAAATTGATGATTGTTCAGTGACAACTACAACATGATCTTTAACTCCGAAGACATATAAATGATACAAAATGCCAAATTTAAGCCCTTTGTTAACAACAAGAGACCCTTTGTAAATTTTCCATATATGATATCCAAAGATCGCCTTGTAACCACAATCATCAAGCTTGCTTATACTAATTAGACTTCTAGTAAAGTTTGGAACATGACCTTCATTTCGTAAGACAAAGTAAGATCAATTAGGCAATGATAAATATACATCCCTAATACTAACAATACTGCATTCATAGTTATTACCAAGGCAAATGCATCCTTCTTTCCCAATGTGATAAGTAGTGAATCACTCTGTGTGTGGAGTGATGTGGAATTATGTTGAAGAATCCAAAATCTAATTCTTTGACATGCCATTGTCCATGATAACTAAAAATGTATCACCAAAAGATAATAGATATAATATATCTCTATCATCACTACTACACACATTAGTCTCCTCTATCTTTGTCTTTTCTTTCTCTTCCTTTTTACTATCATCTTCATTTTGATATTTGCCATTTTGCTTGTTCTTTCATTTGTAGCAATCCTTCTTTATATATCCCTTCTTATTGTAAAAGAAGCATTCCATATCCTTCTTATTGTGAGACTTAGTCCTTGACTTACCTCTCTCATAAGAGTTCCCTCTTGCATTTGACCTTTCTCTCACAATAAGTACACTAGAGCTTTTTGAACATGTATTGCTATTTCTATTCACCTCTTGAATGAGCAAATTGCTCTCAACATTAGTCTCATAAGACCACTTATAGGTGTGGAGTTACTAATGGCTAACTTGAAAGTGTTCCAACTCTCAAGAAAGATGACTAATAAGAACATAGCCTTAATTGAATCATGAAAGGTGATCTTATAAGATGTCAATTGGCTAAAAATAGTATTGAACTTATTGAGATGGTTGGATATAGAAGCCCCCATCCTCGATGCCAAGATCAATCAGTTTTTTCAACTAATAGACATGCAAAGTTGCACTTTCTTTCTTATATAGGTCACCAAGCTTTTTCCATATACAAATGTACATTTCATGTCTTTTACATTAAAATATACAAACACTGAGAGTACCTTTCTTATATAGATCACCAAGCTTTTTCCATATACAAATGTACCCTTCGTGTCTTTTACATTAAAAAATACAAAGTCTAAGAGTATCAACACGATAGTGAAACATGCCAACTCATCTATTTATTCCCATACATAAATACCCATATTCTCAAGCTTAATACCCCTACATTTAATTGGTTTTACCTACTTCTCTTGAACGATTTACTCTTTCTAGTAAGAAAAAATAGTACCATCCAAATTTTCAATATTTAATAAGGCATTTTCAAAAATGGATGAAAAAGCCATAATAGTTGCAACATGTCATGCACACTCGAATGTCCAAAGTATGTTCAATCACAAGTCAAAAAGAGACTAATCAACTACAATTTAAGTGCTACACAAAGCCAAAAAATAGTAAAAATGGCATCAAGAGCTCAAAATTGAGACAAATGCATGACAAGCAACCAAGATACGATCAATTGCAAGACCAAAAACTACAAAACAAAGTGCTCACTACTACAATGATAAAAGCAATACCAAAATAATTTGATAACTCTTAATGTATAACAATCTTTTTACATTTTTTTTTGTGGAATTCCCCATATATAAATCTCAAGCAAACTAACCTCCAAAGCACATGTATCTTATTTCTATAATGTAAAACCAGTTTTAACTTAATCAATTTTAATCCTAAGGTTACAAGAGAGGATTTTTGTGATAAAATAAATGCCATGTAGCTTCCAAAACATGAAAAGCATGGAAAAATGGTATTAGTAACCCAAATCAATAAAATGCATGAACACAAGTGGTTTTAATTATAAATAGCTTTTTAAAGCATTTGGGTAAGTAACACAACTCATACACATCACTACCTCAACAAACCATCAAGTCTATCTCTTCTCTTTTCTCTAAAACTAAAGTAGACCTTATACTTAGAGGCCCTACTTAAACCCCCTATTTAAGCCTTTTGTTTTTGACAAGCAAAGCCTCTCCTTAAACACACATGTGCTTGTATATAACAAAGATATGTACCAAAACCTCTTCTCAAACATCGAAACCAAGCTATTTTACTTCAATTCCAACCACTAATGGTTGCCCAAATGTAACCAAATTGGGTTATGGAAGCCCCTAAATCAAGCCTCACTGGCTCCTCAAGCTGAGACACCTATTTGACTTAGATATAGAGCTTAGTGATAAGATTAGTCCCTCTATTAAGATACCTATAGCAAGCACAAAATGTCATAGTAGAAGCTCGATAACGAAAATAGTATCTATATCAATATATGTTTAGCAAGTATAAAATGCCATAGAAGAAGCTTAAATCCTCAATCTTGGCAAAGAAGCTTCATTCATTAGACTTCTCCCTCCAAACACAAGCTTCCTCAAATGCCGCTTTGGTACTAGTGGAGAGGAAAGTAGCAATGGATGCGACATAGAAGCTATAGAGTCCATAAGCTATGTAGTGTAAGACAGTTGAGAGAGAATAGTACACAACAGAGTTAGTGGGTACAATGAAATGGTACCATTATTTTTTATTATCTTCACTCCAATATGACTATATAGTGTGTATTGATACAAGGGATACCTGCTTGGCTATTGGCCATTCGCCTTTACCCCAACACACACACACACACACACACACACACACACACACACACACACACACACACACACACACACTCTCTCTCTCTCTCTCTCTCTCTCTCTCTCTCTCTCTCTCTCTCTCTCTCTCTCTCTCTCTCTCTCTCTCTCTCTCTCTCTCTCTCTCTCTCTCTCTCTCAACCCCTTCAACAAACCCTACTCTCTAATGTAGTAGATTTGTTCCAAATATGCCAATGAATCTACAATGTATGCTCTTAAACTCAACCCAACTTCGCCCTAGGGCATCTCCCCACAATTGTTGTCATCAATAATGACATTTTATAAGATAAGGTTGCACCAAATGCACTCAAGAATGATTAGGGTTCTTAGATGAAAACCCTAATTTGTATAGCAACAAGTCAATCCTAAACTTGTCCTTGCATCCATAATGCAGGCTAATATAAATCACTCTAGCTTTTTCCTAATACATTTGCTACATGTTGCTCTCACTAATAGTGACCTTTTTTGTAGCAAAACTATCATACATGTATTCTAATAGGTTCATTCATGCATTACGATATTGTCCATGGCATGATTGGTGATTCTATGCTTAGGAAGCACTACATGCATGTGCAAACACTACTATATAATGATATTCAATGCTAATTTTTGCATAGAAATCCATGAATTACCAATTCAATACAAAGCCTAATCAGCCCTGATCAAGAAAAGCCTACTTAGCACTAATTAGTATATATATATATATATATATATATATATATATATATATATATATATATATATATATGAGAGAGAGAGAGAGAGAGAGAGAGAGAGAGAGAGAGAGAGAGAGAGAGAGAGAGAGAGAGAGAGAGAGAGAGAGAGAGAATCTCAACCCTAGATTGATCCAAGACAATGAAATCTCAACCCTAGATTGATCCAAGACAATGAAAGCACATGTTGATCCTCCAAATATATGCACTACGATAGTTCAACAATCATGGTGTCAATTCAACCTCTCCCATCATCAAAATTGAGCACCTCATCTACAAAATGTAGAAAACTAGTCATGGCTTCTCCCAAGCTTACTGGCTTGAATGAGAGAGGCAGAGTAAAGTGGCAAATTTGAATTTCCCAAAAGCCATTCAAATTAGCCATGTTTTCTTTCTTTAATTAGAAAGTAATAGGCCTACCCACTGTTCCACAAAAGGATGCCCAAATTTAATATTTAAGTGGACTTGCCCAAAGTTGGCTTGATTTAATTGTTTGAGATGGCCTACCAAACTTGGGTGGAAACTTTTTCTTTACATGCATTAGGTCACGGATATGGCAATTTTTGGGAGCTCTAAACATATTGGAGCACCCTAAAGGCAATGATATGTTTGTGAGGGGGATAGGAATGGAGTCTACATGCTCCAATATTGAAGGGTACTCTCTCTCTACTTACAAATGTAAGTTAACACGGTCACTAGCTCCATCCATGCACTATATAGACAGACTTAAAAAATAAATGGTGATAGAGTTACTTTTACAGACTCACCTGCTCGCATAGACTTTTACGCGCGTCCCCGCTGTAATTTTTTCTTATAGGCTTGGTTTGCGCTTTGTACCAAGACAAAGGCCTGTGGCATCGGCCTTTGGCAAGACAGGGCAGGGCATACTTGGAAGTGTGATCACTGCGAAGAGGGAGACAGAGAGAGAGAGAGAGAGGAGATGGAAGAGGTCGAGTCTTCAGTCGGAACAGCCCTCGCAGCTCGCGGGCTGAGGTTAGGTACTTCGCCAGGCAAAGGACGGGGCCTCTTTGCAGCCAGAAGCTTCTCGCGAGGCACGCCTTCAACCCTTCTTGCTGTGTACTGTCTATGGTTCGGACAGAAGAAAACTAGACCGTAGAGTTTTAGAGGCCATTTTATTATCATCCAATGCATTATTGACGTTCCCATGCGATGCAAATTGCTTCGCACAAGCAATCAGAAAATGCATGACCATATACTGATGAATCCATAGTTTTCATAGCTGAACATGATTAGCCTCGCATATCCACTATGTAATACCACTAGTCCTTTATGATTCTGCACGACTAAGCAGTCACGCGGATGATTGATATCATGCTGCACCGGCTAACTAATACGAAATAGTCTATGCTATTGCACACATGTTTGTGACAACTGCTGTGGGATGAAGGAAAGGGACCTAATTCTCTTCATCTTTCACAACAGAATACCATGCTGAATACTTTGACCGCCACCTTCTTGATCATCATCAAATCATATATCAGCCCTTGATCTTCTTATCGTACTTGTGAAATGTAGCCTTTTATTCGTCAAACACAACATTACTACTTAGAACAAGCTTTTAGTTCCAAGGGTTATTTAATATGTACAGTTTTTCCTCAAGTGCATACCCAATCCAATAATCATGCACTTTTCAGACTCAAAATCTAGCTTTGTTCTCATGCTGTTTGGTATATGAACATATGCAAAACTTTCATTCAAATACATGTAAGTGAGATACATTTTGCTTCATACACAAAAATGCTTTTAGAAGGAGTCATACCTTCCAGGGCTTTGGTTTGAGGCCTATTAAGAAAATACATGGCTGTTTGGACAGCTTCAGCCCAAAATCCAGTATTCAAATACTTAGCTTTTAATATGCTAGGAGCACTCACGCAAAGTGTCATGTTCCTTCTTTTGCAATATCATTTTGTAGGGGATTGTATGATGTTGTAAGTTCATGTTACCAACAAAACTCATCAAATGCCCTAGAGTTGTAATTTTCTTCCTGTTTCGGTTCTTAAAGCTTTAACTTTTACACACGTTTGTTGTTCAAGTTTGTCCTTGTAAAACACATCATCCTATTTCTACAACTCACAAATACAAGAGAATCTAAAGGCTAAAACAAAACTCTTATACTAACAACAATTATAGAGATTTGTATAGGGTATGGCTTTGAGAGCTCCAGACATTTGCTATCCAACACACTCTCAAACTTTGTACACGCGAAGCACATCCTTGCGTGATCTAGGAAAGTGCACTTGCATAGTCACAAGCTCTTTTGCTCACACTTCTCAAACGTCTTACTCATGCTTGCACCATCCTATACTTGTGATCTTGTTGTTGGTTTCCTTGAAGAAGAGGATGATTAGCTAGAGACCATGGTCCATGCTAGACAACTAGGCACAGTCCATGACCTCCATGATCAATTGATTGAAAATCACGAGTGGCTTCAAATAATTACAACATTGGTCTAACAATTAAAACCCACTTTTTAACTAGTAAAACAACCATTAAGGCCTGTTTAAATGTACAATACTTTGGCAAATTATGTAGTCAAGGTCCATGAACTTTTTGGCCAAGGTTCAGGCTCATTTTTTTGCGAAAAAGTGTCTCTTTGTTAGAAGAAAATGCTACCACATCATAGGTGTACCACATTCTCCCCCACTAGAATTGTAATTCTTCTCAATCACATTGCACCTGTTTGAATCCATGGATGTGCAACCAGCCTCTTTGAAGACTTCCATAATGATCTAGTGCATGGAAATTGGTACTTGTCTCATTGTTGCTTTCTCTTTCGAAGTGTCCTTGTTACTTAGTACCTATCATAGCTACCATAAATATCCACCATGACCACATTAGAGAATTCCATCCATGTCACATCAACAACTAGATTTTGCAAGGAATCGTTTGAAAAACCAATTGGAAATTGCCCAATTGGCAAATCTTGTTTGCAGCCTTCCGGGGTCTACTCTAAATAGATGACTACAATTGTGGATGAGAGATCCCATCTCCAAGGCACATATGTGGTCTTCTTGTTGACACTTTGCATTGTTGGCACAACCAAATCCTAGTTGTTTCATCCACTAGGGCTAAACACAATCTTTGAAGAGCTTTCATCAACCACATATATACTTGTAGGGATTCAAATGTCAGAGTGTAGCGAATGTGGAAGTGTATGGACAAGACTGAAAGACAATGAACATGAGAGAAGGTGGAGAGAGAAAAGAGATAGAAGAATATATAAATTTGTAGTCAATGAATGCTGAAATGAAGAATGCAGGTATACGAATGGGCTGTTGAAGTATCTCCTTGAGCTGATCTCTCTCACCACCTGAAATCAACAAGTGAGGTGGGCAGGCTGATTGCTGGCTATAAATACAATTAAAAAATAGACATCAAATGATGAGGGAGGCCAGCCAAAACTGGCTGACCAGCAGCTAGATTTGGCTGATTGGCTGCAATAAATGCCAAAAAATAGCGATCAGCTGCCATACTACCACGTGGCACTACTACCCGCCTCAATATTGTCCAATCTGCCCGATAAAAGGAGCTTGCTCTTGGTGACTACTTAAAATGCCCCAAAGAAAGAAACTGACAGGAAATTTGTAATTGTGCTTGAGACAGCTGATTGTATCAATCGTAGCTTGATGTTCAGGGGATGACTAAATCTCTAACACCCCCCTCTTAGATCTTGGATGCAAAATAAGGTTGCGGATTTGGAGTGTTGTCATAGAATAACTTGAGGAAGTGCCTTCATAAACAAATCTACCAAATTGTCCTTTGTCTTGTAGTATACCACATGAATAGTCTCATCCAAGCTCTTCTTTTGAATGAAATGATATTGGATCTCAATCTGCTTTGACCTATCATGAAATAGAGGGCTTTGTTGTACCAAAGCAATGCAACTCTCATTGTCGCAATGAAGTGTTGAAGGACCTGTTTGTGGGCAGCCAAGCTCTCTTAGTAACTCCCAAAGCCATATTGTCTCACATGTGGTAGAAGATACTGCTCTATACTCCGCCTTTGTAGAAGAAAGGGCAACTGCGGGCTGCTTCTTGCTACTCCACGAGATAACATCTGCATCCAAAGTAAAGCTATGCCTTGTCATTGACCTACATTGGTCAATATCTTTGACCCAATCTAAATCCGTCCAGCCTAAAAGAACCAAAGCCGAATCTCTAGTATCTGTTGGATAATGAATCACCTTGGGTTCACTCATGAACCGTGCAAGCCTACAGGAAAGCACAATTGAGTCCGAGTGTTAAGTATTAGAAGTGGATGAAGCAATGAAAGTATAAACAAGTGCTGAAATAAACCATTGAACACAAGATAGAAGGGAAAGAAAGAGAGAATACTGCAAAGGAGAGAACTCAGAAGAATGCTTGGAAAAATGAATCCACATACCAAAGACGAGATAGTTGCATACAACATTGAGTCACTGGCTGTGTGGGCACTGGCTCCTCTCTTCACCAAGGTATGCATTGGATCCACAAGTAATGAATGACTGAATGTGGAGGAGGAGCCAAAGTAAATAGGCCAAAAAGAATGCAAATAATGCATTAGGTCATTCAACAACATTAAATGCCTGAATATGCATCATACATGCCACAATAAAATGCCTAAAATGACTAGTAATACTAGGCATGACGGAGACTTACTCATGAGCTAACAATAGTGCTCTATGTCTCTATGTTCGTGATCAATATCTCACAGTAGCATACAAGACCATTCTACCAAAATGCCTCTGAACATATGTGACCATGGATTCCCCACCTTTGGCCAAGATTGCCAAAGTGTCTCCTCATGTGAACTCAGACTAGGAGCCAATCGTGCTCTTTGCCAAATACTAGCCCATCATGAATCTAGATGTCAATCTCGGCTCTAGGATTTGAACTTACCAGACTTTAGTTGATGCATCAGGGAGGTCCCTCTTTGGACCCCGTGTACCTATACACATGTATAGATGAAGCATCACTACCCCATCCCACTACCCTCTCTCTCTCCCTCTTTGGCACTAGAGAGTCTCGAGGGATGACTCTATTACCTGTGTTAGAAAGCAACGGAGAAAGGAGCTACCAAGCTCTTTTCTCGATCTAAAGGAGCAGATCCCTTTTGCACCTTGGACTTATCCTTGGCTGGAGGATTAGAGTCGTAGTATGAGTAAGAGAATGACTCGTCGGGGAGTTCGTATCCCACTTTTTCTTCTTCTTCAGTGAGATTGCTAACTCCTTGTAGTCCCTTTGCAAGTGGCCCTTCTTCTTTTTCTTCTTCCGTGAGGCTACTAACTCCTTGTAGTCCCTTTGCAAGTGGCCCTTTTTATCGCAGTGGTAACATTGGGCCTTGGACTTATTGTCGCCCCTCTTTGAAGCTGCAAGAGCCTCATCAGAACCCCCATAATGAGACGGAAGCCTCCCTTGTAGATTCTACAATGCCTCATGCTCAAGTAGCATTGATGACATATGTGTGAAGCTCACAAGGGTAGATGACGTCTGCACCCTCAAAGCATTCGTCACTCCATCAAACTCCAAGAGGAGCCTATAGAGTACCATTCCCACGAGACGTACTTTTGGAAGTGTAGATTGCATGTGTTGAAGCCGGTCCTCTACTCGTGTAACACGGAGCAAAATTGAATGGTGTTCTTAGGCTCAAGCTTCATTTGTTGAAGTTGTCCATAAAGGGTCAGTGCACGCATGGTGGAGGGTGCCTCGTACAACAGGTAAAGCTTTGACCATACTTTTAGAGATGTCTTGTAGGAAGTAATTGTCGGTAGAACTTCTTTAGAAATACATCGAAGAAGAGTAGAATAGGCCCACGTGTCATCCATATCCCATGTAAGCATAGCTTCCTCATGGTTGTCCTAATCAAAATCTTCAAGAATGGGAAAAGGATGCCGAGTACATCGAATAGCTTCACAAACAATGTACCATAACCTCTTTTGCACAAACTAGGGATTCATGAAAGCACTCCATGTTAGATAGTTAGGCCCATGCAACTTATCATTAGTGGAATTGCACGGAGGAGCCATATGGAGAGGATAAGAAGAGAAGATAAGAGAAGTGAAGGTAGGGAGAGAGAGAGGGTGTACAGCCAACCAATCAGCAAGGACTGCTAATAATAGAGTTCACATGCAGTATTCACAAGCTGATCACACAGAATTGACCCTTGAAAAGGGAAAATAACCAACAAACACTATTAGAAGGTAGCAGATGCTGTCACCCAGCTTGCAAAGGCTTTAAATGCAGTAAATGCAGCAGCTGAACATCAAAACGCAGGTTAATCAGCAATAAAATAATGTGGAAAATCAAAATGCAGTCTATATAAGCTGGAAACAGGGCGATGGACAGCAGACAGTAGTCGCCAGGCTGTAGACAGTGTGCAGCAAGCAGGAAAAGGCAATGATCAGCAGGGGTAGACTTGTAATCAGTAGAAAAACAGCAATAGGAGTAGAGATCCCAAAATCTAATACCATGTTAGTCGCGGATGCAGGAATGGAAGCATAAACAAGTGCTGAAATAAACTGCTGAACACAAGACAGAAGAGAAAGAAAGGGAGAACACTGCAAAGAAGAGAACTTAGAAGAATGCTCGGGAAATGGAATCCATATACCAAACATGAGACAATTGTGTACAACAGTGAGTCATTGGCTGTGTGGGCATTGGCACCAGGTCCTCTCTCCACCAAGGTATGTCCAATCTTCTTCTGCATTGCCCACATCAGCAAGCAAAGTGTCCACTATTGCGTAGGTGTATCCCCTATAAGCATGCTATCCTAACTCATTGGGATATGGCTCCAAGGAAGTAGCATAGTTTGCATTCAATGAAAATTGGTCATAGAACGAATCATGGTTATCAATTGGATGCTGATTTTTTTTAAAAAAAGTCATCATATAGATAACCACTAGCATACTGCTCATAAGAACCATGCTGCTAAGTAAATGTATCCTCATAAATGTGATCATTAATATGATGCTCATAGTAGCTATGTTGTTATCTAGATTTACAAGTGTGTTGCCCACATTCTTGACAAGGTTCATAGCATGCATGTTGCCCAAAACCATAACCATCATGAACATAATCATGATGTTGCCGCCCAAAATCAAATGACGAGTGTGCATACCCCTAGCATAATGCTGCCCATGTCCATGAGCATGATCGTATGCATGTTGTTGTTCGTAGCAATGATGTTCTACCCATAATCATAGTGATGTTATCCATAATGTCCATCATAAGAAGAATGTTGCTCATAGTATTGTTGATCACGAGGTTGATGTCCATGCCATGCATATGCTTCATAATCGTCATGGTAAGCATGTTGCATGTTTGCATGGTATACTTGTTGTTCCTGCATAGCTACTCCAAATACATGGAAAGATGGTGGCATTTTCCTCACCCTAGTGTAGTTTTTAAAGGGCATGCCATTGAGAGCTTTACAAATGACTGATTGTGCAAATTTAATTATGATCCAATTGGATATTTTCTATGATCAAGCATATGGTTTCATTTGACAACCTTACGAAAATCTTGCAGTAAATCAGTCCCAAATATGTTGATAAATCCTTCGTGCATGCTTTTCAATTCAGCCCAACTCTACCCTACTACATCTGCCCATAATTGCTCTCATCGACTATGTCTTTTCATGTGGCAAAGTTGTCCCAAACTTGAGTCAAAAGGATTTGCAAGTGATGAATGATTGAATGTGGAGGTCCTCCAAGAGCGCCATAGGCCATCCTGTAGCTACCACTCCTTAGGGACTCCCTCAATCCTTGAATCTCCGAGTGTAATACATGCCCAAGGAGGAGGAGGCAATACGTCCCTCTCGGCTTAGCCTTTGCCAAAGCCTCTGGAATGTCCATCGGTGCCGGTGAACTATGTGAATCTAGCAGTGAAGCAATCTTCTCCTCCATTGAGAGTGGAGCCTCAATAGGCCGAGGCTTCAAAGGCACTGGAGCAAGTGCCCAATTGTCACTTGAATCTCCAATGACAGGATGCTCAACACTCTCCTTTGTAGCTGGAAACTCCATGAACCAAACATGTCAACTCATATATATCTCTCATGAAACATGACCATAAAATCTGTATCCTTGGGACGAGCTATAACCCACGAACACCTATCTCTTGGAAGCTAGTTTAAACTTATCTCGCTTTTTCTTCTGGATGTGAACATTGTTGGGGGTAAAGGCGCCTCCGCCGTGCCGCCCCGTGTATTACTACAGTGACAGTACCCGCCACTGCACACTGCAGGTGGCGGGCGCCCGTCACGTCACTTTATTCTTTATTCTTTTAGTGACAGTTTGAATAAAGGAAGGCCCGGTCACACATTGTGACTGTTGGAGTTCCCATTTCTTGTCTCTCTCTTTCTTGCTCTTGCTCTCCCGCCATAGCTCGCGTGCAAGCTTCGATCCTTCTCACCTTTCAACTGGTATCAGAGCTTGGCATTCTCTTGCTCGAGCTCGACTCGGTGCTTCCCGACCTTCGCATCGACTCGCTTCACGCATTGGGTCTTCATCCCGGCAGCCATAGCCGACCTCTTGAGCTCCCGACTCTCCCCGGCTTCCCGAGCTCCATCCCGGCCTTCTTGAGCTTCATCAGGGCCTTGCCCTTGAGGTATTGCTTCAGCATTTGCAGGCATTTGAGTGTATTCTCAGTTTGAAACAGGGCAGGAACAAAGGGCAGCCACTCTTCTTGAGCTCCATAGCTCATATCTTCCCTCCCCTTTGCATTGGGCCTTTATAGCTTGGTATGTGCCTACCTTGGGCCATCATTGAGCCCCCCCACACTCAACATTCAGCCACGTGATTGGCAGCAGCACTCCAGGCCTCAACACGCTGAATATGGCGCCCATTTTCAGACTTTGACCTCCACGTTTTACAGCTGAATGCTTTGTTGCTCATGGAGCACTCATCATTGGCCTATTTGGAGGGCATTTGAGCCATTTTTGGATGTCATTTTGATGCTTTGGCTTGACATTGAGGTTGGGAGCTGATCATTCTCAGTTTTGAAACTGTCATTCACTGCATAACAGTGCTGGAAACAGGGCAGCACCCCTAACACTGACATTTGTTGCTTATGCCTCATTCCATTGGAGCTATTTGATGCCCGTATGCGGTCTACTTCCTACCCGGATGTATTGGGGATGTATGCATTTGGTTTAACCATGATTTTGGCTTGAATTCGGGGCTGAAATCTACTGTTTAGAACAGTAAATACATGCTGGAATAACAGTGGGCTGAAGGTACTTTACATGCTTTGGCACTTACCTACCGATACCGGATGTATGCTTTGAGCTTTGGCATGATGTCTCTGACATTTGGGGACGACTTGGAGCGATTTTGGCTTGAATACGGGGCTGAAATCTACTGTTTAGAACAGTAAATACATGCTGGAATAACAGTGGGTTGAAGGCACTTTACATGCTTTGGCACTTACCTACCGATACCAGATGTATGCTTTGAGCTTTGGCATGATGTCTCTGACATTTGGGGACGACTTGGAGCATATGTATGAGATTATGGGATGCTTTTGAGCTTCGCATTAGCTCCGTCTTCACTGGCATTTGGACCAACTTAGCATGCTCGTGGACCGCCTATGCCTCATGTCTCTGCTTGACAATTAGGCTTTTGCATTACATGCTTTGGTTTGTGACATATGCTATTTGGTTCGTGTATGCCATACCGACATTTGGAGCTTGGATTTGGATGTATTTGAGCATTCCCGGCTTACTTGATCACTGATCTTGGTTGCTATTTGGATGTCATTGAGTTGACCGAGAGCTTATTTGAGCTTATGTATTGCTTCATGGTTAATACGACCGGTGCTTCATGTATGTCATGCTCTCTTGGATGCGCTTGATGCATTGACGGGGTCACTTATCACTGGTGCTTTCTCTTGGGTTGTTTGAGCTTCTGAGCTCGCTTTGTACGCCTTTTGTGCCAGTGGGAGCATTTTACATGCTTGCTTGACCTTTGACAGTTGCATGCTATTGGAGCACTTACATGTATTTGGAGCAGTTTATGTCTTGAGCAGCTACATACGCATTGAGACTTTGGGATCATACTCCGATCTTTATGGATATGCATTGATGTACTCTTGGTTCACAGGATGCTTATGAGCTGAGTCTCATATTTGGATCTCTCTTTGAGCAGACACCTATTTGTGTCAGGTTTTGGCAGTTACAGGAACACTTTGCCTAGAGTGTCTGGGGGTGTGCCTTTCACTGGCAGATGTTATTTTGACATGCTTCGGTGTTGAGCTCATGTTCTTTTCACTGTCATTGGCCTTGCTTATGTCCGTTTCATGCCGGCTTTGGACCTAGCATTGTTTGCTTGACATTGGATCCTATTTTGGGACAATTTGCTCTCTAGACTGCATACCTGCAATTTATTACAGCAAGCAGTTATTGGTGGACTGAGGTGTATTTTTCATGCTGAAATATCCTGATTTGGTGTACCGCACCTAGTACTAAGTGGGCAGTAACTTTTGGCACACTTTGCTCGCCCTTTGGACCCCGTTTTGGTCATTTTTGGGCAGTTTCTGCAGTAAAACAGCAAGCAGTTTTGGACTGTTTGGGCATTTCCAGCCTGCATAATGGCGTCATCTTCGCATGATAGTGCCATCTTTAACATTACAAAGTTGGATGGTACCAACTAATCTTAATTGGAAGAGTCAAATATGGCAGGTTTTGGTACAGAAATCTCAGATTAAGCCACTTCGGTTGAGTGGGGAGCAGCCTGAAACTATGGACATTGACGATTGGCTTGAACTTGATGAGCTATGCAAGTCCACGATTGTATTGGCTCTCACTGAACAGGTACATTATAATGTATTTGAGGAAGCACAGAGTGCATGGGATCTATGGAATAAGATCAAGAATCCTTATGATAAGAAAAGTCCGGCGAGTCAGATGTACTGGTTGAAGCAGCTTATGGATCTGCGAATGAAGGATAATGCAACTATGTTTGCTCACTTGAGCTAGTTCCATGCTATACTGAAGAACCTAACTTCGCAGGATATCACCTTTGGAGAGGAAGTAACTCCTCTTTTCTTGCTTGGGACTCTGAATGAGTCATGGGATGTATTCCGCACTGCTCTTTGTGCCTCTAGTGCTACTCTAAAATTGGCAGATGTTGAGAGTGCTCTTCTTCAGGAAGAGGTGAATCGCAAAAACTTGGATGCCTCTCGTGGTAGTCATGCTTTGACAGTTAGAGGCAGGAATGACAGGTATGACCGTGGTAATGGCCGAGGCCGTGACTCGCAGAAGGGTCGGTCTAAATCTCGTGGCAAGTCGCGTAGTAAGTCGCGTGGGCGCAATGCAAATGTCACTTGTCATCATTGTGGGAAAAAGGGCCATATTAGACCACAGTGTCATGAGTTGCGCACTGAGAAGCGCAAGGAGAAGGGGAAAGATAAAGTGTAGGAGAAGTCCTCTGATCGCAGCATTGTACCTGCGAAGTCTAGTGTCAAGATTGAGGAAATTAATGTCACGCAGACTGAGGAGTCCGATGGTGGTGATGAGTTTATACTTGCAGCTAGTTCTTCTGATGCTTCACACTTGACTGAGACATCTAGTATGTATGCACAGTGCTGGTTATTGGATTCAGGAGCATCCTTCCATGTGACGCCTTAGCGTGAGTGGTTCCACTCTTACCGCACTATATCTGGTTCAGTCAGACTTGGAGACGACAGGTCTCTTGACATTGTGGGCATGGGTGATATTCAGTTGCAGTTTTCCACTGGCAGTTCATTTTTGCTTAGGGATGTACGTCATGTACCTGCGCTTACGCGCAGTCTTATGTCTGCAGGACAGTTGGATGATGCAGGGTTTCATGTTTGTTTTGGGGATTCTGCCTGGAAGATTACCAAAGGCAGACTTGTGCTTGCTAGAGGCGCCAAGGCTGGCAGTCTCTATCCTCTTGTTGTATCTGGGTCTTCTGTAGACCATGTTTTGGCAGTGGGCTCTATCCCACATGTATCACTTTGGCATGCCCGTTTGGGGCATATGTCTTTGAAAGGAATGAAAATGTTATCTGGTTTGCAGTATCTTCCGCCTTTGGACTATGCACGTTTTGACTCGTGTGATCATTGTCTTTATGGTAAGCAGAATAGGTCTACGCATAAGAAATCGGGTAGGCCATGCATGAGTGAGCCCTTGGGATTGGTGCATTCCGATGTTTGTGGGCCTATGCCTTGCATGTCTATGGGTGGCGCGAAGTACTTCGTTACCTTCATTGATGATTTTTCCAGGAAAGTGTGGGCTTATTCCATAAAGCAAAAGTCCGATGTCTTGGCAGTCTTTCAGCGTTGGCTTGCTCTTGTTGAGAACCACACTGGGTATAGGCTGAAATGCCTTAGGACTGACAATGTTGGAGAATATGTCTCACGTGCTTTTGAGCAGTTTTGTGATGACAGGGGTATTAAGCGTCAGTTGACCGCCCCTTACACCCCACCCCAGAATGGTTTGGCTGAGCGCATGAACAGGACTATTCAGGATCGTGTGCGCTCTATGCTTAGCCATGCAGGCCTACCCCAGAGTTTTTGGGCTGAGGCAGTTAGTACGGCAGTGCATGTCATATAACCGATCGCCTTCCAGTGGACTGGATTTCCAGGTTGCAGAGGACGGTCACACATTGTGACTGTTGGAGTTCCCATTTCTTGTCTCTCTCTTTCTTGCTCTTGCTCTCCCACCATAGCTCGCGTGCAAGCTTCGATCCTTTTCACCTTTCAAACATAAGTATCAAACCCAAACACCTTGAAATAAGAGACATCCGTCTTTTGACCAAAGTAAGTCTCAAAAGGTGTCATACCAACTACGACCGATGTAGGGGGTTGATTAAGGATGTGGAAAGTAGTGGCCATTGCTTCAGGCCATAGACATTGAGATGTTTGTTGATGCTCCATCATAGTCCGTGCCATCTCAATCACACTACAATTCTTCCATTCCACTATGCCATACTCGTGAGGGGTATTCGTGTTGGCAAACTCTTGGTGTATGCCACGATTTGCACAAAACCAAGTTAGCTCACAGGAGACAAACTCCCCTTCCTTGTTGAAACATAGGGTCTTTTTCTACTAGACCTGTTCTCCTCAAAAGTCACTTGATCCTTAAAGTGTGAGAATGCTTCTAACTTTAGCTCCAAAATATATGCCTACATCAAAATTATGATCAACAGTTAGCATAAAGTACAAACTCCTCTTAAGGGACTCCGTCCTCATCGGTCCAGACTCCACATAAGTTTGTCGAAACAAGCTCCAAGGGTTCCTTAGCTCGTCGTGAAGCCTTGCTGGGAATAGCATCTTTATCTTGCTTGCCAAGAATGTAAGATATACATGGTGGATGGCTCATCCCAATCTTAGGTAATCTACGCACAAGTTGATTAGGAGTTGTCTTTTGAAGGTATTCAGAGTTGAGGTGGCCAAACCAAGCATGCCATAGCTCAGTTTGAGTTTGAGAGGAAAGAAGAAAAGAAGAAAAGACAAATGAAGACCACATCTTGCAGACTCCATTCTCCTCATGACCTGCACAAGGAACTTGTTGAGATGCCCCATCAAAAACTTCAAATTCGATTTTCAAATTGAGAGCACAAATCTTGCTCACAGAAAGAAGATGATACCCTAAATCCGGCACATAGACCACCTTTGTTGTGTGGGCACCACCTTGCCCATCTCGAATTAGTTGCATATCACCATTGCCTTTGATTGGGACTGAAGAGTTGTTACCAATGAGAATTTGGCCATGCATGAGACACATATGATCAATACCATTTGAAGGAGTCGTGGTGGGAAGTGCCATTATCCACAATCTACTCAGGAGATTGTGGGGCCATGATTGTTGCATTGGTGGTTGGCAGAGGAACATCCTCTATCACCTCCAAATGAAGGAAGGTAGCTGATGAAGGAGTAGCCACCTCTCCTGAGTGGTAGGTTTATCTCATCCTTTTGGCCAACATTTTGTTGCAAAGTTGCTAGCAGACAATACCTTCATGATCTTGCATTCAGAGAAGGCCAATCTTCACAAGGCATTGGATGTTTGAACACTATTTGGGTGTGCTTTTGGTATCCATATTAATTCTGCAAAATCATCCCTTCTTAGTTGCATTGGATTTGACATCTAGTCCTTGGGATGGTAGGGGGTGGTGGTGCCCCGTGGCAATGTTGTTAGACACTTGGGATATCCTTTGAGTGTTGATGCTCAGTCAAAACACTAAACCAGGGTAAGCATAGGCATGGAAGGCATAAAACCTTGGGATTGTTAACATTTGCAAGATTAGATGTACTTTTCTCGATTTTTAGGATCAGATGTTTGTAGAAGAGGGTGGCATGAGACAACTACTTGTGTGTTTGAGTTAGATGGCAACAGGCGATGGACTCATCATGAATGTGCATAGGCAGTGCAAGGCATTGGTAGAGGGGCTTGTCTTGCATGACATACAAGGATCTTACTTATCTTAGTGGGAGGTATGTAGATATGGTAGGGTTTTGTATAGAGAAGACACTTAAGAGTGTACGAACACAACTAAAAACACAGTGAACTTAGACAAGAATGCAAGGGTAAGAACAAGAAAGTAATGAATGAATGAATGAATGAAGAGAATGTAATACAAATGTATGGAGCTCAAAGAGTGGGGACTATCCAAGAGTTATCGCCTCATGGGAGCAGATTGACAGAGAGTTCTAGAGAGTGTCCAGTGTCATTATGTGATAACAAATCCCGAGTACAACAAAACCACCAATGAAGATGTCAAAGTAGTAGACTGGAGTTAGGATGATGAAAAGCTGCAATCGGGGCCAATTGATGCACTAGATGATGTGGTGGAAAAGCTGGTAGTCAAAATGTAGGCTTGATGGACATGAATTGTGAATGGTGACTATTGTCGTTGATGATGTCGATACTAGCCAGTAGCTTGAATCTGAAAATGTAGCCTTTGAGGAAGGGAGATGGCTTGCAACAGTAGTGAGATGATGATGATGATGATGGAGGTGATGATGAAACACAACAGCTGGCAATGAAAGCACATGCATCAAAGAGGGTAACTACTACAATAGATGATGTTGATGTTGGCCAGCAGTCCGAGACGAGATTTAAAAAATGATAACAATTTCGGATATGAGTTTATCTGACTATGCATTATTTCTCATGCTTGACACATGGCCTATGCAATTGCTAACATCTTGTTTTTTTTCTTTGTTATTCATAAATTGGTGACGTGCATATGTGGTGACTTAGCAATATTTTCCTTTCTTTAATCATTAAAAATAATTGCTATCAAAGATGCATCCTATTTATGGGTAATTCTTATGGTTTTTGATTAAAGTATTTGACAAACATATTTATGAAATCTAGTTAAATATCTACTATTTCGTTGTTAGTGAGGTGGCTAATGCTTATATTTCTGGCTATTTTAAAATCTTGGAATTCACCTATTAAAGGTGCAGATATTATTCTCTAATTTTCCTTGAATATTTAAGTGTAAAATACTTGATTTTTGGCATTAGAATTGATACTGTCATTGGCCATGATTTCCCTTGCGCTAAGTGTCACTGAAGACGAGGACTCGCCATGTTGGAAGGTCCTGCCTTGTTAGACATACTGACCTTTTTGCAAGGGGGCCTGATGGATGGAGAAAAAGAAAGTGAGTAGGATGAGGCAAGGGTTTACAGCTTGGGGAAGTGCTTTGCCGAGAAAAAGCTTGGTCTTCACCTTCTCTCTATCGGACATTGTCTTGCTATCACTTGGGTCTCATACCATTTACTGACAATCGACCTTCCTTTTTATAATTGAGGAGAGGGAGGGGGTGGGGATTTTGCTTACGTCATGGGATGTTTAACGTGTTAGCATGTGGCAAGAGGAGGAGAAAAGATCTAAGTGTTTTAAATTTAAGAATCCATGTGTTAGAATTTCTTAATTGCAATTATCCACCTGTCATGGGGGGGGGGGGTGTGCAGTCATTTGACCCCCTATAATTGGGGGGGGGGGGGGGGGGTTTCGTTATTAGATGAACGGGAGGGGAGGAGATTGATGATGGTGGTGGTGAATGAGTATTTTTCCATTTAACTCACGTACAAGGGGGATATGAAAAACAAAGTAACTTGATTCTCATTTGACTTTGGAGGGTCAATATTGGCAAATCAGCAAGTAGGTTAAGATGCATTGGGCATGGGTGTGGTTCCTTGCATAAGAGTGCTAAACATGGATTTGGGTAAAATGTATTGTGCAGGAATGTGCTACTTGGCACATGAACATTGAAAGAATTAGTTTGAGAATAAGGTGAGGAGTACAAAAGTGGAATGCTCAATGACATAGTACTAATAAGCTGAACAGAATACTTGGCGCATAGGTTAGAGGGATGTGTATTTGTAATGCTTAGCTTTTACATTATTAAGTTGTGTACATGTGAGATGCACATGTGAAGTGCAAGTCAGTTATGTCATAGTGATGGCGCATCCTAAGTATGTAGTGGGTGACATTGGTAAAAGTTGTATTAGGTTATGTTGGTGCTTGTGTGTGCATGGTGTCAAGGACCTTTAAAATGTTGTGTGGTGACATTAGGACTAGGCATTGATTGATAAATTAATACTAATCTGAGGCCAAGCAATGTTGGGAACAACTTAAAGTCCCAAAGGGGTTAGCACATTGAATGTGGATGGCATGATTAATGGGCAGGTTCAAATGGATAACTACTTAGTTATTAAAAGTTTAATTCTGAAAAGTAATTAATTAATGTTGAAAATTGCTTTTCAAAGGTTGCCAAAACTTGCCCATGCAAGCTAAGTGAAGGCTGTTTGGGGCTCGCTAAGTGTGAAGGCTGCCATCAAAGGTTGAGGGAGGAAGGAGTTGTTGGATTAGCTCTAAGAGAGGTGACAATGATTGCACAACACCATAGGATAGGGGCAGCAAGTTTCATTCTCCGCCTTAGTGAGAAGCGGTGATAGAAGAGGAGGGCTCACTAGTTAGAAACAATTAAAAGTAATCCTTTTAACAAAATACTTATTTGAATACAACTTATGTAGCAACGACCATGTAACCAACCCTTCTTGGGCTTAATTCTAGTCCTCTTCAAAGTAACACGTATCTAAAATTGGATCTTCCAATGTCCTCAGATGTTGGGTTCATTGAGATTTTGTTTCCATCATATGATCAACATGAGAACGTTCAAAGCCATCCTAGTTCTCAAGCACCATAGAAGCAAACCAACCTCCACAATGGACATTTCACTACTCAACAATCTGTTAGCTTTCAGGGATGCAGATAGGGAGCAACACAGAGTGAAGCAACATGCTTCCTCTCTCCATTCTTCTTATTATTCATTCCACACACACATACAACCTAAGGTCATAAAGACCATTCACACCAGAAGTAGAACCGACTTATTTAATGTACCTAACTGATTTAGCCAGACTAGCTGTGTCCAGCTCATGTCGGTCAAACACACATGTAAGAGCTTGATATTCTAACACTCCCCCTCAAGCTCAAGACAGCATATGTACTCCAAGCAGTTGTCTAAAACCACAGAACTTATCTTTACCCAAGGACTTGGTAAAGATATCCGCTACTTGTTCATCTGTCTTTACATGCATAAGATCAACTCGTCCTGCAAGAACCATCTCTCTGATGAAATGGTAGTGTACCTCTGTGTTTCGTCCTGGCATGATAGACTGGATTCATAGCCAGGAGTACACTACTCAGATTATCACATAGTAACTTCATTGGAGCATCTACCTGTATGCCCAAATCAGCCATAAGCTTGAGCAGCCATGAAATCTCGCATGCTGCCAATGCAGCACCCCTGTACTCTGCCTCAGTACTCGACAAAGCAACCGTAGACTGCTTCTTGCTGCTCCAGCTAATCATGCCGCTACCAAATCCAAATGCATATCCACTTGTAGATCTATGATCATATGAGCAACCTGCCCAATCTGCATCCGTGTATCCAGTCAATATCAAGGGCTTATCTCTAACATAGAACAGCCCATACTCTATAGTGGACTTAACATATCTCATAATGCGTCTAACTGCATCCAAGTGCGGCTTTCTAGGCTTCTGCATAAACTGGCTTATGAGCCCTACAACATAGCTCAAGTCAGGCCTAGTGATGGTCAAGTAAATCAAGCTGCCAACCATCTGCCTGTACATAGTCACATCCTCTACTTCAGCCCCAGTGTTCATGTCTAGCTTAACATTCTGATCAAGAGGTGTATCCAGCGGTTTGCATTCAGCCATGCCATACTTCTTCAGCATCTCTATGGCATAGTGCTTCTGTATCAGCCATAACCCATTGTAAGCTGGAACTACCTCAATGCCTAAGAAATACTTCAGTTCTCCCAGGTCTTTCATGTCAAATTCAGATTTCAGCATCTTCATTACATGCTGTATGCCCAAGTCATCATCACCAGTGATTATCAAATCATCAACATATATGACCAGCACTACTAAACCACTGTCAGTCTTCTTTGAAAATAGGCTGTGATCAGCCCTGCCAACAGCAAAACCCAATCTCTGCAAGTAGTTACTGATCCTAGCATGCCAAGCTCTCGGAGCCTGCTTCAGCCCGTACAATGCCTTTTTTAGCCTGCATACATAATGCTGAAAATCAGGGTGAACATACCCTTCCCGCTGAACCATATAAACATCCTCTGCTAGGTCACCGTTAAGAAATGCATTCTTAACATCCATCTGCTGCAATTTCCAGCCTTTAGCAGCAGCTAAGGCAATCACAGTGCGAATGGTTGCCATCTTGGCAACAGGGCTGAATGTTTTCTCATAATCAAGTCCATATTCTTGGGCATACCCCTTTGCGACCAGCCTGGCTTTGTATCTCTCCACACTGCCATCTGACTTGCATTTGATTTTGTAGACCCATTTGCAGCCAATGGTCTTTTTCCCTTCAGGCAGTGGCACTAAATCCCATGTCTTATTTTCAGCCAAGGCATTCATTTCTTCATCCATGGCTACACACCAATTCTCATCTTTCACTGCTTCAGCATATGTACCTGGTTCTTTGACCTCCATCACTTTTGTCATGTAAGCATAATGCTTTGCAGAGTAGCCACTGTATGTCAATCTGTCAATAGGGTATCTGACCCTCTGCGAGCGTCTAAGCTGTGGTGCACTACTCGATTCCCCTCTCTCATGAGGCGGAATGTACCTGCTCTGCCTTGTGCCAGGCGTATAGACAGACATAATTCCAAGTTCGCTGTCTAGAGTATCACCAGACTCATAGCCAGAAGTCATTCTGCCAGGTGTCATCATACCAGATGCATTCTCAATAAGTTTTCCTTTTCCTTTGCTGCCCAAGACATCATGTCTCCCCCTCACTGACATACTGGTGTCAGTGGACGGCGAGCTCCTCAATCTCCCTGTCCATGGGGATACTGTTTGACTACGAGGTCCTGTCATATCAGTGCTCTGCTGTAAATCAACTGTAGAGACATGAGTGGGAGGCATATCCGCTGGCACTGCAACTGGTGATACATACCAAGAGCCCATCTCATCAAAGATAACATCCCTGCTTACCAAAGTCTCCCTGGTAGAGGGATCATAGGATTTATATGCCTTCTTCTCCTGCGAATATCCAATGAAAACACACTTATGCGCTTTTGGATCCAGCTTCTTCCTTTTCTCATCTGGAATATGCACATAAGCAAGACAGCCAAAGACTTTCATGTGACTTACATCCGGCTTATAGCCATACAGCTTCTCAAACGGTGTCATCTCATGAATACCTGTAGTGGGAGTCCTGTTCAAAATGTATACGGCTGTCATAACAGCCTCTGCCCAATAGTAAAGCGGCATATGCTTTTCATTCATCATGGCCCTAGCAGCTTCCATCAGAACCCTATTCTTCCTTTCAGCTACTCCATTCTGTTGCCGAGTGTAGCTGCAAGTAAGCTTCCTACGAATGCCATTTTCAACCAAGAAATCATCAAATTCATTTGATACATACTTCCCACTACTATTAGATCTCAAGCAAGAGATGTAGCATTCAAACTCCTTCTCAACCTGTGCTTTAAATTGCTGAAAAACAGCAAAGACCTCATCTTTTGTTTTTAATATGTAAAGCCAGGTATAGCGACTGTAGTCGTCAATGAAAGATACATAATATCTGGAACCTCCCATAGATACATTATGAGCTGGCCCCCAAACATCAGAGTGCACTAACTGCAATGGACGTGTACTCTGTCTTACATGCCTGACAAACGGCAGTCGTAATTGACATGCCCCACTCTCTTGTGCCATATTTCCAAATCCCTAACCGTGCCAGAACCATGGGCAAACATAGCTGAATTCAGCTCTGGCAAAGAAGCATCAAGAGTAAACATTCGGCCATTCCTGTGACCACGAGCTATCAACTTGCATCCATTGCCAAACTCTTCAATAAAGCAGCCATGTTTATTGAATCTAACCTGCAAGTTCTGCTCCGTCATCTGACCGACAAACAATAAGTTCTTCGTAATTGTTGGAACATGCAAGACATTATGCAAATTTTTCTTCCTGCCATCATGAACCACAAGAGGCACTTTGCCTTTATGTTCAATGCTATGCTGCGTGTCATCACCTGTGCATACATAGCCATGCTTTTCAGCCACCATATCAGTGAACCAGTCACCGTGAGGGGTCATGTGATTCGATGCCCCTGAGTCGATGTACCACACTGCATCATCAGATGATTTTTCAGCAGCCTTATCTTTGACATATTGCATGGCAAACAGTCTATCACCAGAGTCATCTGCCTGACTGGACGTAGCATAATGTCCATGCTGCTTGCCCTTCTAGTTTCCTTGCTTCTTCCAGCAGTCCTTTGCAATATGCCCATATTTTCCGTAGTAATGACAATCCTTATCTTTATTTGGATTGTCTGACTGACGCTGTTGCTGCCATGAACCTCTACTACGGGAGTTAGACCTCTCTCTGCCTCGAAAATTTCCACCACCTCTTGCATTTGATGACTGCTGATTGCTATTACCATAGGATGCATTTTGCTGGCCTCCTCTGCCAGATCCATAACCCCTACCGCGGTTGCCACGGCCACGTTGATGCGAGTAAAAACTGCATCCTTATTCTTTGAACTGCTTGACCCTGTAGCTAAGCCAAGCTTCACCTCTTCATGAATCAATAATGCAACCAGCTCATTAAAGTCGGGCATTTCAGCCCGCACAGACACTGAAGTGTCAAAAGACTTGTATTCAGGACCCAAGCCATTCAAAGTCACTGCAACCATATCTTCATCTTCAACCTGTGAACCAACAGATGCCAGCTGATCTGCTATGGTCTTAACCTCTGTGACATAATCCTGTATGGATCTGTTCTTCCTCTCCATGTTATTGAATTTCTACTTCAATTGTATCTTCCTGGCACTTGTGGTTGTGCCATAGTATTTGACCAATATACTCCATGCATCTGCTGGGGATTTACAGTTCATGATCTGCATCACCATAGCATCCGAGATACATAATGACAACCAATGTAAAACCCTGCGAGCTCTTTCCGTCCAAGCTCGATGCGCTCGTCTTTGATCAGCTGTAGGATTCCTTTCTGGAACTTCAGGTTCAGCCTCAACACCTGTCACTAAGTCCCAATATCCTTTGCCTATCAGAAAGTTCTCCATGCGGAACTTCCATATTGGATAATTGTTGTTATCAAGCTTTTCTCCCACAATCTGGGTTACATTATCAGTTCTATCAGCATTTGCCATGTTGTAGACCTTGCCTGACTACCTGCAAACCAAGATCTTCTTAACAATTCAACTTCAGTCTGAAACTGTTTATGATAGTTTTCTGCAATTAATTGCAGTAAAAAACCAGGGTATTTCAGCCCACTGACAATCCAAAACAGCCCACAACCAAGTGGCCTAACTTGTAGGCAAAACAGTCAGTACAGATGCAATGTATTTACTTCAGTTGAACCTCTTCCAACCTCACTGCCAGGATACATACATGCAGTTTGAAAACTGTAATTCTGTGAATGACCAGCAGTGATTTCAAGCCCAAAACTGAGTGATATACATGTCATACATGTCCCAAACCTTCATAGACATCTGCTAGTACATGTAACAATCCGAGCATAACCAATGGGGCACAAGTCAGTGCATAGATAGCAGGTATAAATATCACACCTTTTGCTTACAGATTGCAATCAGCAACTTCTCAGTAAACCAAAGTCTATCCAGCTCCAAAACAGCCTCAAATCATGTCAGACATTCACTTTGAAGTGTTAGGTTCAATACATGAGCATTCGGGTAACTATAGGCATCCTGTCTTCATGAATCCAATTCGTAGATTGCATTTACTGCTTGCAACCACTGAGATAATGTCACTGCAGTAATCACTAGCCTTAGACTTCAACTTCCATGATCACTTGATGCTCAATCCAATCCATAAACCTCCAGCAGACATATCCCATGTCATACATATGATAAATGCCAGCCAAGTGTTATGTAATGCTTCAATGGAAGCTAATGCTTGCTGCCCACTGTTTTGAGACAGGTTTCCAGCCTGTTTACACTTCCAGATTTGAGTACTTCCTTCAAGAAATTTCAGCTCAAAGGCATGAGAGCTGATACATATGTCTTCCAGAGTGCTCCTAGGCTCCAATGAGATCCATAAAGCTGTCAGAGAGCTTCAAGCTCCAACCAAGATCAGATACAAGCTGCCCTATCACTGTTTACAGCTGAACTGCTGCTATTTCAGATCTGTAGCTCATAACTGAGCACACATCCAAGTAATAGCATGCCAAGACCTTCAACTACCTTCCAAGTTGTATAAGCAAGCTGTAGATTGCTTGAGGAGCTCCAAATGCCTTGTGTTGCAGTGAGATATGCCTTCAGCCACAGCAGGCGCAAACATGCAGACTGGTCTGGAGTGTGCAGCAGCAGCATTCGATGGCAATGATGACCATAGAGCACACTCTAGTGCTTAATGATGCCCTGAGAGACTGCCCAACAAGCTATAACAAGCTCTTGCATAGATAGAATACATATACCCTGACACATACCGTGATAGAGTAACAATGGCAGCCTGGTTGCTTCATAGATACACTCTGTCTTCAAGCTTCAAGTCTTCTTTTTCAGTGCATTCCACTAGTGAGCCCATTCATGGCTCTGATACCATGTTAGCTTTCAGGGATGCAGATAGGGAGCAACACAGAGTGAAGCAACATGCTTCCTCTCTCCATTCTTCTTATTATTCATTCCACACACACATACAACCTAAGGTCATAAAGACCATTCACACCAGAAGTAGAACCGACTTATTTAATGTACCTAACTGATTTAGCCAGACTAGCTGTGTCCAGCTCATGTCGGTCAAACACACATGTAAGAGCTTGATATTCTAACACAATCGGCTAATGTCCCAAGCATTGCCCTTCTGGGATTTATCATCTCCACACATTAGTGGCATGGTGGAGGACTTTGAGGATGAGTCCAACATTGTACAATCTCTACTTGTTTGATCCATTTATAATATTTGTACCGAGTGAATACCCTCCCCTTCAAGAAGTCACTTTAATGATCATAAGTAGTATCCTAGAACAACCAAGCCAAATCTAAAAGCTTGCTCATATCTTCTTTCCAAGACAACACACTCCAAGTAGTAGCAACTTCTTCACTAGGCATGATGGGCTTCTGGCTATACATCAATCTAGTAGGCACATATTCAGTGGTTGCACTATGTATAGTACAATCAGCCTGTAAAGCATAAGGAAGTAGTCTAGGCCACTTCTGAATTTTCCCTTGGTGTTTTACCTCCCTTTCAAAGTGGTTGGTGGCATTAGAATTGCAATGGGAGCTGCTGTTCAAAAGATACTCCCTTCAATTGATTTTCTTTAATCTTTTGACATTCTCTCAACAATTCTTAGCATATTCCAGCCCTTGGTGAAGAGTGGTAGTGATTTTTGCCTGCTGAAACCCTAATTAACAATAGCAATTAGGGTTTCTTAGCCACTCAGAATTTGTGCCTGAAAATTGAAGACCTCATACTTGGAGTAGCAGCTGTGAATTGATAATTTACAGCTGATTTGAGGGATGAGCCCATTCCCATTTGTTTGGCCTCCATGCAAAGAGTTCAAGGATTGAATTGTGCCCAAATGTGAAGGGAGAGGAAGGCGAAAACTTGTTGCTTCTGGTAATTTGTGACAGCCCTTTGTATCAAAGATTGAAAAAGATCAGCCCTAAATCCAAGTGTGCTTCATCTTTGAGCAATACAAGATACTGAAATACTGTAAGGGGCACCGGTTGTTGGGCCCATCAAGTGTTGGCTGTCCAAGTTTATTTTTAAAGATTAAATCAAGTGTCGGTGCCAGGTGTTGGGGACTAATCAATTGTTGCTGTCCAATATTATTTGGTAAAGCTTAAATTTCAGATTTGTGAATTTAATTGCTTGTTGTAATTTGTCTTAGATCAGGTCATCTACCACCCTATCCAAGAAGAAAAGCTGGTTTCATGGTTTCATTGCTGGAATACATCAACTTCTTTGAGTAGGTGGGCAGCCAGTGTATTTTCTCATTGTTGAATTTGTGATTAGTTGAGTATATTTAATCAAGCATGTCATCATACTCTACCAAGATAGGTTCAAGTGTCATGATGATGCTTCATAGTCGAAGGTTCTCAAAGCATTGGGGTTAATGCAATACCTAATCTTGGAATGGGCACGCAACATGGGCAGCATGCTGAGAATCTTTGTTTTGACCAAGAAGCTGGTCCCTCAAGGCTTCAAAAATGCCGACGATGAGCAACTAGAAGACAAGGAGGATGATGATTAGTTTAAGGCTTAGTTGAGGATAGTAGCTGATCTCTTTGCATAGTTCGCAAAGAATCCTTGATTTGTTTAGTCCTTGAATGCTCCTATGAAGGACAGCAAAGATAAGAAGAAGAGGCTGCCTTCTAAAGCTTTGGGACAGCATGAGGTTCCGAAAGAAGAGCCACTTCAGCCACAAGATGCACACAATGTTGGTAATGACCAAAAGCAAATGATGGGGCAAGTACTAAAAATGCAAGGCCAACTTGGTAGTGCCAATCCTATGAATTTTGGATAGCAAGGCATGCATGGTAATGTAGGGCATCCATGATACTTGGGAAGTGGATCTATTTTCCATGCAATGTCTGGTCAAGGAGCGTCTATGGGGATGTATGGCACAAATCCTTTTGATATGTAGCAAGTAATGCATGGAATGCAAGACCAAATTTATTTGGGTATTGGTGAGTGGAATGCAAAATTCCATTTATATTCATGTTGGCATGATACATGGGGCACAAAGTGGCATGCTTAATAATGCATTTGCTGAACCCAGTGTGTTTGGTGCTCATGGAATGGATGCTAATTATGAAAATGCTTCATATAGTGCTAGTCATGAGGGAAATGCAAACAATGTACCATTTTTGGCAGCAATGTGAAAGTTCCAAGGATCTATGTGGGCCAAAGGGACTAAGGCCTAGAACCTAGTGGAGGTGTTAAGTCAAGTGAAGTTAGAGGTAAAGTTTCCATGTGCTACTTGGTGAAATTTCAAGATTGTTTTACCTATGGAAGGATGCAAATGGATGGAGAAGGGTGACTTGGCAAATCATCCTTAGTGACGCACTTTACCTTGAGTTAGGGCCAACTTTGGATTAGGCTCATCTAGGTTTAGTAGAGCACAGAGGGTCTAGAGTGTTGCCTTATACTCAAGGGCGAGGTTGCATTTCCACTTTCCTAGTGATGGACAACGTAATTATGTAGTGGATCTTGGATGTACTTGGTTTGCATCCAAGGTACTATATGTTGACAATATTTTTGCCATTGGGATTACTATTTAGTATCCTAGTTAGTGTGGTTTTTTATGTGATTGTGTATGGTTTGCACCTAGGCTCCGAAGCTATACATTTGCAAAGCTACCGGTATGCATGGTGTATATGGAATATACAGAATGTACATTTGGATGTGATGTACATTTGCAAGGCATATATAAGACACATAAATAGTATGCAACGTACATTTGTAGGTCATACGAGAGAAGTATTGCTTGAGATACACGTGGTTTGCAATTGATTTATGCTTTGGATGAGTGTCATGTGGTACAACATTGCTTTGAGGCAGTGTGTATGCTTAATTTATGCATTACTTTACCTAATGGTTAGAATAGTGTTGGGATTTGGCATGTGGATGGAACCCTTATGGTTTTGACAGTAGTTATGATTCATGTGTGTGGATTGTAACTAGTTTAAGTGTTGGGAATTTCAGATATGTAGAAGGTATGAGCATGGTTGAACAATAGGTGCACATGTTGCTTGACTATGATGCTAGTATGTACTTCCAGTGGTCATTGATGCGTTTGTGTCACTGTGGTTTGATTCGGGATGATTGCAAGGATTTAAAGGTGGAGGTCTATAATAGGGAAGTGTATTTTTATGCTTTGCTTTGGCATTATTAAGTTGTGCACATGTGACGTGCACATGTGAAGTTCTAGTTAGTTAAGTCATGGTGACGGCCTAAGTACCCTAAGTATGCAATGGGTGACATTGGCAAAAGTTGTATTAAGTCATGTTGGATAGGTACTTGTGTGTGCCTAGTGTTAGTTTGGGCCTAACACAGTAATTTGGCCTTTAAAATGTCGTGTGGTGACAATAGGACTAGGCATTAATTAATAAATTAATGCAAGTCTAAGGCCAAGTAACATTGGGAATAACTTAAAGGTCCAAATGGGTAAGCACATTAAATGTTGATGGGCACGAGCCAATTAATGGGCAAGGTCAAATTGATAATTAATTAGTTTTTAGAAATTTAATTTTGAGGATTAATTAATGCTCAAAATTGCTTTTGTAAGGCTGCCACTTGGCAATCTTGCCAATGCAAGTTGAGAGCATCGGAGCTATTGTTTAGAAGATACTCCATTTAAGTGATTTTCTCTCTCATCCTTTGACATTTCCTTAGTGATTCTCAGCATATTCCAAACCTTAGTGAAGAACAACGGTGATTTTTGTTGTTGAAACCTTGAATTTATAGTATCAATAGGGTTTCTTGGCCACCTTGGGATGTGTGCTCAATAATTGAAGGCTCCATACTCAAGGTAGCTGTTGTCAATTGAGAATTTACAGCCGATTTGAGGGGTGAGCCTGTTCCCATTTGTTTGGCTTGCATGCAAAGAGTCCAAAGGATTGAATTGTGCCCAAACATAAAGCCAGAGGAAGGAGAAAATTGTTCCTTGTTGTTGTTGGTCATTTGTGACAGCTCTTTGTATCAAAGATTGAAGGGGATCAGCCCTAAATCTTAGTGTACTTCATCTTTGAGCAATACAAGATAAAGAAATGCAGCAGTTGTTGGGGTCAATCGGGTGTTGGTGTTAGCAGTCTACTTAGCTCATGAGTGAGTCTAGGCCATGCCTAGTATTACTAGCTATTTTAGGCATTTTATTGTGGTGTATATGATACATAGTTGGGCATTTATTGCTGGCCAACCTGATTCATTATTTGCATTCTTTCTGGCCTATTTATTCAGATTCCTCTTCCATAGTCTCTCATTCATCACTTGCAGATCCATTGCATGCCTTGGTGGAGAGAGGCTTTGGTGCCAGTTTCCACACAGCCAGTGATTCACTATTGTATGCGTCTGTCTCGTGTTTGGTATATGGATTCCATTTCTTGAGCATATCTTTGAGTTCTCTTCTTTTGCAGTGTTCTTCTTTTTTATTCTCTTCTGTCTTGTGTTCAAGAGTTTATTTCGGCACTTGTTTATGCTTCCATTGCTGCATCCACTTTTGACATGGTATTAGATTTTAGGATCTTTGCTCCTGCTGTTGTTTTTCTGCTGATTACAGGTCTGCTCCTTCTGATTGTTGCTTTTTCTTGCCTGCTTAGGCACATTGTCTACAGCCTAGCGACTGTTGTTTGCTGTCCATCGCCCTATTTCCAGCCGTCTGTAGACTGTATTTTGGTCAGCAGGCTGCATTTTAATTTTCTGCATTATTTTATTGCTGATTAACCTGCACATTGATGTTCAGCTGTTGTCTTTACTACATTTCATGCCTTTGAAGGCTGGGTGACATCATTTGCTGCCTTTTGACAATGTTTGTTGGCTGCTTTTCCTTTTTTGCAGTCGATTTTTTGTGATCAACTTGTGAATATTGCACATGAACTCTATTTTTGTGACATCTTTGTTATTGGTTTGGTTGTATTCTCTCTATATATACTTTCTATTCTCTTCTTATTCTCTTGAGATGGCTCCTTTGTGCACTTCTACAGATGATAAGCTATATGGACCTAACTATCTTACATGGAGTATTGTGATGAAAGTGTGGTTTTTGCAGAAGCGGACTTGGTACATTGTATATGGAGCTATTCCTTGGTCTTTGCGTCCTTTTCCTTTTCCCAAAGGTTTTGATGAGGATGGCTATGAGAAAGTTGTGCTTATATGGGATTCGCACGATGTACGGACGTATTTTGCACTGCTTCGGTGTGTTTGTAAAGAAGTCCTACCGGTGGTTACCTCTTGTCGGACATCCCTAGAAATATGGTTGAAGCTTTAAATGTTGTACGAGGCACCTTCCACCATGCATGCAGTGACTCTTTATGGATAGCTTGAGTAGATGAAGTTTGAGTTGAAGGACACCATTTAGTCATTTTTGCTCCTTGTTACATAGGTATAGGACCAACTTCGACATATGCATTTTGGTTTTTTAGAGCCACATCTTGTGGAAGTGGTACTCTACAAGCTCCCCCTGGAGTTGAATGGAGTGGCCAACGTTTTGCAGGTGCAGACAGTCTCTACACATGTGAGCTTTACACGTATGTCCATGTTGCTTGAGCATGAGGCATCTTTGCGTTTATAAGGGAGGCTTTTGTCTCGTTATGGAGGTTCTGGTGAGGCTCTTGTAGCTTTAGAGAGGGGTGAAAGGAAGAATAAGTCAAAGGTTTATTGTTATCACTGTGGTAAGAAGGGTTGTTTGCGAAAGGACTGCAAGGAGTTAGCAGTCTCACGGAAGAAGGAGAAGAAGAAGAAAAAGGATGCAGACTCCTCCGATGAGTCATCCTCTTCCTTAGACTCCGATTGCGATCCTCTGGCTAAGGGGAAGTTCAAGGCACAATAGGGATCCGCTTTTTTAGATTGAGGGAGGGGTTTGGTTGCCTCTTCCTCTATTGCTTTCTAGTATAGGTGATGTGGTCATCCTTTGTGACTTTCAGTGCTAGAGAGGGAGTGTGAGAGGGTGGTGAGATGGGGTTGGTGAATCTCATCTATAGAGGTATACAGGTGCATAGGTCTTAGAGAGGGACGTCCTTGACGTATTGATCGAAGTCTAGCACGCTCAAATCTTGGAGTTGGGATTGACATCCAGGTTTATGATGGGTTGGTATTTGATAGAGAGTGGGCTTGGCTCCTAGTCTTGTGCTCATATGAGGGGACACTTTGACAGTCCGATCAAAGGCATGGAATCCATGGTCACATGTGTTCAGAGGCATTTTTGATAGGATGGTCTTGTATGCTACCGTGAGACATTGATGACAGATACATAGACATGCTATGGTTTTTCTTTATTTTTAGGAGCTAGTATGATCGACATTGATATTAAGTTCTGTTCGAGGCACCTTGACGGTGGCTTGATCACCCACTGCTTGGGTATCCATGGTACTACTCTTGTAGTTCTATGTTGTATATACTATGATGAGTCATTTATTATTGTATCTATCACGAGGACGTGAAATTTTGAGATGCTCTAATCTTGCCGATAACATTAGATTCAGATATTAATCAAATATGCAAGGTTGTTTAGCACATGTGATAGACATGGCTGTTATTTCATGGTAACAGGCCAAGGACCCTGATTTTTGAGCACTATAATACTTATTAAATTAATTTTTAAAATTAATATTTTTAAAATTAATGTAATAAGTTGGATAATGTTGAAAAATGAGATTATAAGACTGTTACTTGGCAAAACTTGCCCATGCAAGTGGAAAAACGTTTTTAGGGGCTGGTAGAGTCTATTCCAGCCATTGTAAGAGAGGAAAAGGCTGCTAGAGAGTGAGGAGAGGTGGTTGATGTGATTTGCAGCTACCAAGGATTAGTCCTATAGCAAGTGATAGCAATTTGGAGTTCTCCAAGAGTAAGTGACATCAGCCCAAGGTCCTACTGATGCAAGTGATAGCATGTAGGAGAGGACAATCGTCTTTTTGGTGGTCATAAGCTATAGGTAATAGATTCCATGGCTATTTGAGCAAGGCAACAACGGTTTTTCAATGTTTCTTGCGATGAAACTCTGAAATTTCTCTCTTTACAACATTCTCTCTCATCCTTCAACCATTTCTCAAGTTATCTCAACATTTTCCAAGAGTTTGAGCCATCAAAGGAAGAGATTTCAGTCAATCTCTATTCTAAACTTTGATTTATAATAGAAATCATTGTTTTGACAGTTGCCTCGAGATATGTGCTTAGAATTGAGGGCCTAGAACTCGAATTCCAGTAGCTGAAATTGAGGAATTTCAATGAGATTCAAGAGGCTTGAATTTGTCTTTCAAAGAGCAGGGTGAAGTCCAATCCCCAAGAAAACCAAGGGGCAAATTGGTTTGGAGACTTGTTGGTCAATTTTGATAACAAGAGGCACTTGGATTAGCAAAGGAGATCAAAGGATCTCAATTGTACTCCTTCCATTTGCAATATAAGATAAAGCAATACTGCAAGGGGCACCGGTTTTGGGGCTAATGAGTGTCCAATGTCCAAGATTAAAGTGGTAAAGTGTGCATTTTTAGTTTATGTGAATTTTATGCTTGTTGTAACTAGTACTTAATCAGGTTATTTACCACCTATTTGAGGAGGAAGGCTGGTCTCAGTATCATTGTATTGTATCAGATCACCCATGATTTAAGAGAGGGTGTTATTAGTCTAGTCAGCTGATGAGTGAGTCTAGGCCATGCCTAGTATTACTAGCTATTTTAGGCATTTTATTGTGGCTTGTATGATGGATATTTGGGCATTTATTGATGGCTAACTTGATGCATTATTTGCATTTTTTTGGCCTATTTTTTCAGGCTTCTCCTCCATAGTCTCTCATTCATTACTTGCAGATCTAGTGCATGCCTTGGTGGAGAGAGGAGCCAGTGCCAGTTTCCACACAGCCAATGACTCACTATTGTACACGTCTGTCTCGTGTTTGGTATATGGATTCCATTTCCTGAGCACATATCTGAGTTCTCTTCTTTTGTAGTGTTCTTCTTTTTCTTTCTCTTCTGTCTTGTGTCCAACAGTTTATTTCAACACTTTGTTTATGCTTCCATTGCTGCATCCACTTCTGACAGTAGGCTGTAAGAGTATTTGGTAAATTTTAAATTTCAGATTTGTGATTTTTATTGCTTGCTGTAATTTGTGTCAAAACAGGTCATCTATCAACTTGTTTGAGAAGAAAGGATGGTTTCAACTTTGTGTAAGTGCCATATGGAGAGGAGACTCCATAGTGTAGGAAAATAGAAAAGTGAAAGAGTTAGCTCCTACAAGATTTGGAGAAGAGGGTGGTTAAGAAAGAGGGATGCACTGAAAATATTCTCAATAGAAGCAAAAATGTAAAATTTAAGATTTAGCTAATGGAGATCTTCTGTGTCTAGATCTTGTTTTCAAGTTTACTAAGTAGTATGGATTTGGGTCTCCATGGTGACTTACAATTGGTACTAGTATATATGATGGAGAAAATCAGAAGGAATTTGATTTGTAGAAACCATGAGGAATATACAAACTTGCCTTTTGATTTAGTTGTGATGAAAGCATTGGATCGCCGATCTTCCCTTGAGTGGACAGGCCTCCTCTAGTTGGGAGTTGTGAATCCTCAGTAGTAGAGTGTGTTGCAACTAAGGTGCATGCCCCTCGACTTCACTTTAGGTAGATTCAAGATGTTGGAAGAGGAAGCCGAAGATAGATAGACATGAATAGTAGGAAGGTTGGGTGGTAGAAGATCTGTTGGTTTACATGTACCATTCCCTTAGAGCCTAGACATGTGGAGATAATTCCCTTTGGATGTAACAATGGATTTGATGATGAAGAATACTTTGATGAAGAATACTTCGATGAAGAAGGTGATGGAAATCTTCCTTTTAATGTGTGCCATGTGCCAATTGAGACTATGTTGAACAAGTGCTTTTGGAACCAAAATGCCCATGGTAGCTCATATTACTCAAACAAGAGTACCGGACTTTGATACCATGTGAGCAACATGTGGACCAACAAGAGAACACAAATTGTGAACAACTTGATTAACAAAGAGAATAGTTGTTGGGATAAAGGCTCGGTTTAACCTTCGTGTATAGTATACGCACATTATACATGTGAATGCACCCTTACGTGCCCTAAGTATAAATACATTTTATTCTTTGTGTACCAACACACATTGGTTGGTACACTCATATCGAATCATACTTGACTCTGCTCTCTCTCTCTCTCTCACCGTCACTCTCTCACGCTTACTTTTCCTCGAACTTCTGTTACTCTACAACTGAGCTTTCCAACAATTGGTATCAGAGCTGAAGGTCTTGCACGTTTTCCGAGACCAAGGGCAGTTGATAGTGCAAGTAGCTTGCAAGCACGTTGTGCTGAAGACAGTCGACTGCAACGTAAGACAGACGAAGCTAGCAGGCAACACGGCTGACTAGAGTGTGACTGCACAATGGACACACAACCAGGTCCAAAACGCGGCGATTGTTCAGGCGGGTCATGGGTCAGATTGTTGACGTCACCAGGTGGAGTGGTCGCGACATTTGACAGGCACCGGCGGGCTTCAATGAGCTGTGCGTGACGAGGCAGCAGTCGTGATGAGGCAGCAGGCGCATGCGGGGGGGACCAGGCAACAATTGAAGCAGCAACGGGTAGTGACGGCTGCAGGTCACTGGCAAACAGGCCACACGACTCGCTTGACGGGTCAATGGATCCCATGTCAAGTCTTTTTTTAAAAAAATAATTTTTTTTCCTAAATCCTTTTAATTACAACTTACTCTTAGCGGGAGTTCATACTTTGGAGACACAAGTCACAAATTTGTACAAATCTAGCTCGAAAAATTGGGGCTTCTCCCAGATTTTACATTACTTATGCCCGTCAATGATTTTGAAGTCAGAAATTGCAGATATTGTGTGTGGTGACCTCAATTAATTTGGGGATCTTACCAAATTAGTCAGAATTTTACTCTTTTGAGCAAAATTTCTTGACATTGGATTCCAAAAATTTGGGGCTTTTCATGTATTGGCAAAATTTTACTTAGTTGGGTCAGATTGGTTGACATTTATGCAATTTTGGATTTGAAATTTTGGGGATTTGCGTAGAATTTGGTAAATTTCTATATTTTTTGCTTGTGTGGTGGCTGGTTCATGTACAAATAGCAGAGATTTATTCCTGGTTGAGAAAGAATAGCAATGTTTTTTTTGCTGGTTCAGCTTGTGCTTCTATAATTTAGTGCATTTACTCTTGTGTTCATGATAAAATGGCTGCAACTTCTTCCAGTTCAGACATCAAGAGTTTGATGGAAATCAAACGGTTTGATGGTCATGACTTTGACCTTTGGAAAGACCGTATGCATGGCATTTTGTTCCTAAAGGATTGTGAGGATGCTTTGCAGGAAGATAAACTCGCACTAATGTTTGATGCAGATTGGGCCAGAGTAAATAAAAAAGGTGTGGCTTACATAAAGATGGATATCACTGATGACATCCTGATAGACATTAAGGGTTTAGATACAGGTTATGCAATATGGGAAAAGCTGAAAACTACCTATGAGATCACCACACCTGTTAATCAGGTGCATTTAATGCGCAAGTTGGTGAATATGTGATTGGATGAGTCAAAGCCTGCAGCTGAGCACTTGAGTGCATTTACAGGGATTCTAAATCAGCTCAAAGATGCAAATTTGGACTTTGATGATAAGTTGAGGGTGATCTTTTTGATCATGATACTGCTTGACTCTTGGGAGATCTTGGTGGTTTCACTTAGCAATAACCCCAATCTCTCATATGATGGGGTGAGGGTTTCTATCTTGAATGAAGAAATTAGATGTATGTCTAGTGGAGAAGGCAACAACTCAGCTTATAATGTAAAAGACAGGGCTGAAAAGAAAAATGCAAATGAAGGACAAAGAAACAAGAGCAAGAGCGAAGGAAAGGAAAAGAGTGACATTACTTGCTATCACTGTGGTCGGAAGGGCCACAAGAAACTTGATTGCAGGTATTACAAGAAAGAACAAGAGAGAAAGAAGAATGCAAGAGATAGAAAAAAGAAGGAAGATAAGACAGATGCATGTGAAGCAACCAAAGGCAAAGAAAAGGCCAATATGGCCTCTAGTGTGGTTATAGAGGAGCTTTTAGATACAGAGGTTAATGTATTATGTGCAGTTGATTATGATGCCCTTGTATGTCACATGCAGGATATACAGATTACCAAGGCTGATGTGATTGATGCACTTTTGTCAGTTGATTATGGTGTCACTCAGAATTGGATTGTAGACTCTAGTGCCTCTTTCCATGTCACTCCTTGCTTGGAGTGTTTTGCTATATTCAATGCATGTAGTTATGGAAAGGTGTATCTTGGAAATAACCATGCTTGCAGCATTGATGGGATTGGTACTGTACACTTGTCTTTAGACAATGGTCAAGAGCTTGTGTTGAAAGATGTTAGATATGTGCCAGGCATTAAAAAGAGTTTACTATCTGTTGGTCAGCTTGACTTGCATGGCTATACCACACTGTTTGGTGGTCGTTTGTGGAAAATGAAAAAGGGTTTCATGCTGATTGTAAAAGGAACCAAGAAGGGCACTTTGTATTGTTTGCAATGTAAAGCCTTGAATGGCAAGTTTTTTGTAGTTGCTGAAATTTGCAGCCACTTGGAGTTATGGCATAAGAGATTAGGCCATATGAGCCAAAAGGGACTTAATGTCCTTACCTCTCTGAATAGGGTTGATGGAAAAGGCTCTAAACTTGATTTTTGTAACGAGTGTCATTTTGGAAAGCAAATAAAAAATTCATTTTACTCTGGTGTCTCTTGTAAGTCCAATGTTTTGGACTTAGTGCATTTTGATGTATGTAGTATGCTCGTGAAATCGTTGGGTAGTGCTGCATATTTTATCTTCTTTATTGATGACTGTTCTAAGAAGATTTGGGTATACTTGCTGAAAAAGAAAAGTGAAGTGTTTGCTATTTTTAAAACTTTTCATGCATTTGTGATTACTCAGAGAGGTAAAAAGCTAAAATGCTTGAGAACTGATAATGGGGGTGAGTTCACATCAACTGAATTCAAGTCCTTTTGTGACTTGCATGGTACTAAGAGGGAGCTTACAGTCCCTTATAGCCCTTCTTTAAATGAGGTGGTTGAAAGATATAATAGGACTTATGTGAAAGAGTGCGGTGCATGCTGTCCATTGTTAATCTCCCTCATGAATTTTGGAGAGAGGCACTTAAAACTGCGGTTCACATTTGCAACCGCTCTCCAAACAGGTCCTTAAATAATGGCATCCCTGAGGAGGTTTGGTTTGGCAAATTGGTCTCATATGACCATTTACGCATATTTGGCTGTGATGCTTTTGTGCATGTTAGGGATGAGCTGAGGAACAAACTTGACTCAAAATCCACCTAAGGCATTTTCATGCACTATGGTGATGAGGGTGAATTTGGCTACCGAGTGTGGTTACCTCAGTCTAAGAAAATTATTCACAGCCGTAATGTTGTGTTTAATGAGGCAAAATTGTTGAAAGGTACTTTAGCCTCTAATGAAGATATGAAAAAGGTGAAATTTCAGAGTTTGTAGCCACCTATTACTTCAGAAAATGAGCATCATGGTGCTGTTCCATAGGCTGAAACTGATGATCAGCCGGTTATTTTTGAGCCAGATGATGATGGACAGCAAATAGGAGCAGGAGGTCACGGACAGCAAGATAGGCTTGTTGATTATGGAAATGCAGGTGCTGGTAATGAAAATGAAGGTACTGTTGTACAGCATGAACAACATGCTGAAAATGGTTTACAGTAGCCAATAAATGCTGAAAATAATGCCTCCAGATGTAGACCCAATTCTTGAAAATGTTGATCATTGGGTACGCAGGTCTACACACGTAAGAAGGCAACCACATAGGTTTGACTCCTCCTTGCATTATGTGATGCTTACAGATGAGGGTGAGCCTCTTACATACAAAGAGGCCAAGTCATGTGAATTCAGCAGTAAGTGGGAGCGTGCTATGCAGTAAGAGATTAAATCTCTATATGCAAATGATACTTGGGATCTTGTGTCATTGCCTAAGGGAAGGAAGCCACTTCCAAACAAATGGGTGTACAAAGTAAAGACAGTTGATGGGAAACCCAAGTACAAGGCAAGGCTAGTTGCCAAAGGGTATGCACAAAAGGAAGGGATTGACTTCCAAGAGGTCTTTTCACCTATTGTGAAGATGACCACTCTATGTGTGCCTTTTGCTCTCACTGCTGTTTTAGACTTAGAGCTGTATCAAATGGATGTAAAAATAGCTTTCTTGCATGGTGACATTGATGAGGAAATCTACATGAAACAGCTTGAGGGCTTTGTAGTTCCTAGAAAAGAGCAGATGGTGTGTAAGCTAAAACGCAGTCTGTATGGGCTGAAGCAAGCACCAGGGCAGTGGTACAAAAAGTTAGACACTTTTATGCTATCTCATGAGTTTACACACAGCCATACAAATAATTGCTTGTACATGAAAAAGGATATAGATGGCATCCCCATCATACTTGTTTTGTATGTGGATGATATGTTGTTAGCTGGGAAAAGAAAGACTAGCTTGGATGCTCTAAAAAATCAGCTGAAATCAGCCTTCTCCATGAAAGATTTGGGGAATGCAAAGCATATTTTGGGCATGAGGATTCGTAGAGATAGAATGCAGAAATTGCTGTTTTAATCTCAAGAAAAGTACATTGAAAAGGTACTAGACAGATTTAACATGGTTGAAGCTGAGCCTTTTGGGGTATCCTTATCTCCTTATCTTAAGCTTAGCAAAGCCAATTACCCAAAAGATGACGTTGAAGCAAATGCTATGAAGGGAGTCTCTTATGCATTGGCTTGTGGCTCTCTTATGTATGCTATGGTTGCTACTCGTCCAAACATTGCTCATGCAGTGGGAGTTGTTAGGAGGTTTATGTCAAATCCTGGCAAAACACATTGGGAGGTTGTCAAGTGTATTCTTCGATACCTAAAGGATACACAAAGAAAGTGTATTTGCTATGGGCAGGGTGCACTTAGTTTGCAAGGTTATTGTGATGCAGACATGGCAGGTGACTTGGACAGTCGTAGGTCCACCAGCGGGTATGTCTTCACAGTTGCTGGTGGGGTTGTTTCTTGGTGTTCGAGGTTGCTGAATATTGTTGCACTGAGTATCAGAGAAGTTGAATACATATTAGCTACTGAAGCTTCTAAGGAAGCTATATGGTTGAGCCGACTTGCAGAGGATCTCGGCAGGTCTATGGGTACTGCAGTTCTGGGATGTGATAGCCAGAGTGTTGTGTATCTGGCTAAGAAGGTCATGTATCATTCACGCACAAAGCATATAGATATGCGATATCACTTCATCAGACAGATTTCGGAAGATGGTCAAATCACATTGACCAAGATCAAAATACAAGACAACCCTGTAGATGTTCTTACTAAAAGTCTAAGCAAAGCTCAGCACAAGCATTGTATACGACTAGTAGGAGTTGGTTAGAGGTTCACATCGGACCTTTAAGTGGGAGGTTGCTGGGATAAATGTCTGGTTTAACCTCCATGTATAGTACATATACATTGTACATGTGAATGCACCCTTATGTGCCCTAAGTATAAATACATTTTATTCTTTGTGTACGACCAACACACATTGGTTGATACACTTATATCGAATTGTACTTGACTGTGCTCTCTCTCTCTCTCTCTCTCTCTCTAGCCGTCACACTCACGCTCATTCCTCCTCCAACTTCTATCACTACAAGATATGACATTCCAAACTTTTGCATCAAGCATAGCTTCCATGTGACATCAAAACTGGTTATGAGAACATGTATTTTTGAAACCTCACTTAACATGTGGATTGATATTTAATTACATGGTTAAGTAAATGTTGCACATGTGAGATGTAACTGGGGTTAGAGAGAATTTACGAACTCGAGACCCTAGGAAATCAGGGGATGTTAAAGGCAAAAGTTGCTATAAGTTATGGCACATTGGTACTTGGTGGTATTTGGTGCTAGTTGTCGGCCAAGGTCATTCATTTGGCCATACGTGTCAGTTGGTATTTGGTAAAGAGACTCATGGATGGAAGTTGCCTAGTCAATTTAATTATTAGCTAGTCAGATTATTTATCAGGGCATCAAAATAATTATTAGATTACTTTTTAGTATTTAAAGACTGAAAATTAATATTTAATTATGGATAATGTTGGAAAAACCATTTGGGAAGGTTGCCACCCATGCAAGACTGAAAACATCTTTAGAGGTTGAAGAGAGGCATTTTAGTGTATTCAGTTTGCAAGAGAGAGGGAGGAGATGCTATTGGTCTAATTTGCAGCCATTGGAGGACCTTATGAGGTAGCTAGGGGCAGGAGAAGACCGATCAACATCAGATGACAACATCTACAGGCTGTTAGAGAGGGCAGCAACAGTAAATGACTGATTTTCTTTAGTTCTTTGCATCTACAAGTTGTTGAGACAATGCAATAGTAGTAAATGACAGATTTTCTTCAGTTCTGAATTTTCTCTCTCCTCAGCATTCTCTCTTATCTCCTAGGCTTTCTACGGATTTGCTTCTGAAGATTACAGCATTGAGATCACGAGAGGCTAAGAAATTTCAGATTTCTCTACTATAAACCCTAATTTGCAATAGTAATCGGGTTTAGTAGCAACCTTAGGAAGCGTATGAGAAATTGGAAGCTCCAAGACTTGGATTCAACAGGGCTGAAGCTCTTTTCAGTCAAATTCAAGTGGAGGGACCAACAAATCAATGAATTTGGGGCATTTTTCATCTCCATCAAAGCGGGCAAAGGCCAATTGATTGCTTGAATCAAGGGGCAAATCAGATTGCAGGCTTGCTGGTCATTTTGGACAGTAAGGGGAGTTGCAATACCGAAAGGGATTGGGAGAATCCCATTGTACATCAACTTCTTTTTCAATTAAGTTAAATATATATCGAAAGGGACATCAATTTTGGGGTCAACAGGGTGTCCATTGTCCAAGATTGTAAGTTAATCCACATTTCTTAGTTTTGTAATAAATGTTGTTGCTGTAACTAAGTTGTAATTACAGAATTATCACCTATCCACGGAAGAAAGGTTGGTTTCAAAAACCTACAATACACATGTACATATCCACAATTCCGAGTTAAATCCTACTAGTCATAGGGGAATATCTTGCAACACTGTCCTAGAAAACAAGAGTTTCTCAGCCCCTAGATTTTGCTAAATCCATCTCCCTACAATGAGGAAAATAGGGCCTGCTCCAATGCTTGTGGTTATGCACTATTGATGTTTTGCTCCTCTTAGCTCATCTTTTTATGAACGGAAAAATGCTTCACAGGAGTAACCAAGGCACGTGGATATAGAAGTTCATATATAAAGAGGGGGTACATTGATATGGTTGACCAATTAACGTTGGCTAGGTGACATTGACGCTCGGAGATCCACTATGGCTTTTGTGTCACTTTGGGATCACATGACATCTCATGGAGCAGTAAAGCATGATATTGTTGCTCTTTTTCCTATAGAGGTAGAGTGTAGGGTGCATTTGTAGTAGTCTAGGAGACTAGGTGGTTGAGGAGATTACTAATAGAGGTGAGCCTCATTGAGATAGCCAATGGTTATTTGGTGTGATAGTCAAAGTTGCTAGAAGACTGGCGAAGAAGCCTATGAGTTTGCAAATGCAAGGATGTTGAGGTGTTTTGTGGAGCAGTGAGATTGCCATCAAAGAGGAGCCTCTCAATTTGCAAACGCAGGGATGAAGATTGGTGCTTGGAGCAAGGAGATAGCCAAAGAAGCCTCTGAGTTTGCAAATGTAGGCCTAATGAGTTGACTCCCGCAACCGTAGCCAAGAATCCAATGTTTTCCACAAGCATGAAGCACATTGATGTCGATATTATTGTGCATGAAATCTTGGATTGGGAGTTGGAGCTTTGTGTTGTCCTATGTTCCAAGATTCGGGAATTGTGAGCTTCTGTATTGTCTCTCTCTATGTTTGTTGGTTTCTCTCTCTCTCTCTCTCTCTCGTTGTAATAGGTAATTTTATTAATCACGAAAAAGTACAAGATTACAAGATTACAAGATACAGGATGATTGTAGGCCATTGTGCATAGACCCAACTCTCTCTCTCTCTCTCTCTCTCTCTCTCTCTCTCTCTCTCTCAGTACCCATCATTGGGGCTTGGCGAGTCGGGAAGGCTGACACAAAAACAAAAGTCCTCATCTTGAAGTTTGGAGACCTGGAAAAGAAGAGAGCCTTCCTCTCTAAGAGGATCGCTCTCAAAGGAGAAAAGATCTACCTAGATGAAGACCTCACCCCAGCCCAGTTAGCCCACAGGAGGGAAAATATGCCACGTGTTCTAGAGGCACGGAAAGCAGGTAAATGGGCTGTATACAGAGATGGAAGAGTCATCATCACAGAGAAAAGGACGGCATGACGGTGCGCGGCCTATGAGACCCTGAAGTTCACACTGTGGAATTGCAATGGCTCCCTTAAGACAGATGTAGGTTATTTTGAGGATACTTTCAAAGGTATAGACATTGCTATGTATACTGAGACACATCAATGTAAAGACAGCCGTTTACCTGATGTATATGGATATAGATGGGAAAGTGTATATCGCCCTCAGCCTAGACGGCCTGGAGGGACGAGGGGATCAGGAGATGTGGCAATTCTATTTAGAGAAGAGCTCCGAGATACAGTCCAAGTGGTACATAGAGATGTAGAGGCAAGATACATGTGGATCAGGTTACGTACAAGCAGAACTCGCGACATGTATATTGCCATATGCTATTTTCCCCCTGCATACTCTAAGTTTGCCCCTAAAGAGGCATCCCCGTATACACCACTATATGAGGACATAATGGGATACATGAGAATTGGGGATGTTCTACTAGCAGGAGACTTTAATGCACGCACAGGAAACAACCAATCTGCTTTCTTTGACACTAGTGATGAGATGTTCAGAGATATTGCATTAGATGAAGTGGGATTAGTTAGATCAGCCCAAGATAGAGAGATAACAGAATATGGAACACACCTACTGGCACTGGGAAGTGCACATGGTTTGGCCATCCTTAACGGGCTACCACAGTGGCCAAGATCTAATGGCTTCACATGTTGGAATAACAAGAAGGGGTCAAGCACAGTGGACTATTTGATTGGATCACCCAACTTGCTACCTGACATAAAAAGTTTTGAAATCTCAGACAGACCAATTGGATTAGTAGCAGACCATGCTATTCTAGCCTTCACAATGCAATATGGGCATATACATGAAGCACAATCACATATACCAAAATTACCACGCTATGATTTTGTGGAAGCGACCTCACACATATACAGCATTACTGTGCGAGATGCATTGAGGGAGCTAGACACACAGGCCTCGTTGGATGAGTTTACAGGACAGTTGGCCGAGATAATACACACTTCAGCAGCATACGCTTTCCCACACACTACACCGTCAGATAAACCTCCACGAGGTAATGCTCCACAGAATGGCTGGTATGATGATGAGTGCAGAGAGACACGAGCACGTTTTCAGCGAGAGCTGGCACTTGGTATATGCACCCATAAGCATGCTCGAACACTCTTCAGACGGTTGGTACGCAAAAAGAAGCAGGAATACCTGAGCAGACTAGAAACAGAAATGTATTCCATGTTCTTGGGGCAAGACAACAAGAGAGCATGGAAAAAAATGCATGAGAGCCAGCCACCCCTACAAATTACTAGACCGGATGATTGGCATGGATATGCTTGCACACTCTATGATATCCCTGGCCAAGAGCCTATGCCACTCCCCTCAACCTCAAGACCAGCAAATTGCAGATTTTTCACAGAAAAAAAAGTGAGGAATGCCATATGGAAGCTGAAAAATGGAAGAGCCCAAGACCATGAGGGTTTAGTGGCTGAACACTTCACGCATGCCTGTGATATTCTGGCACCAACGCTGGCTCACATCTTTAATAGGGCAGTTTGTGAGGGATTTCCAACCTGTTGGTCAGACCATATTATTGTGCCGCTCTTTAAGAGTGGAGACCCCGCGCTACCTAGTAACTACCGAACTATCATGATTGGACACATGCTAGCCAAGATATATGGGTCTATCGTGGAACAAGCGT